>NC_034193.2:12292298-12422298 GCF_002021735.2 Oncorhynchus kisutch
AATCCCACTTTATGCTGTTATGTCTCTAGTTGGCAGAACCTTCCTATCTCTCGGTGAAGCCCACTTGAGACTACTCAAGACAGTGAAATATTATATTTCCTTCTCTCTACAATGTAAAACGTTCTTGTTGTTTTGACATTATTATACAAAAAAAACTATAAGTAAAGTACCGTATTAATTATTTACAGTAAATTGCCTTAAATTTCAATGCACTATGGGTGTTAACAGGTGTAAACAGTATATGATACCGTAAATACAATGCATTCAGACCCCTTGATGTTTTCCGGGAGAGAAGCTGCCCGGGAGCTAATCCAGCTTCAGCAGGACTCCTGCAGTGAGGCTGACTATGCGGTTGATTTCCGCACGTTGGCAGTGGAGAGTGCTTGGAACCAAGAAGCACTGTTCGATATGTTCCTGCACGGCGTCTAGGTGGTCAAGGACAAGCTTGCTGCTCGGAAGTTACCTACGGATCTTGATTCCCTCATTGCGTTGACCATCCGTATCGATGGGTGACTACGGGAACGACGGACGGAGAGGAAATTTTACTTCACTCACACGTCCAGGGATTCCACCTTGCCTCCGAGTAATCCCCGACGATCTCGTTGCAGAGAGAACCTGAGGCCTCCCGACTTGCCACGAGAGTTGCCGGAATCGGCTGAGTCGCCGCTTCCCAAGCTTATGCAACTAGGTAGAGCTGGGCTATCGCCAGAGGAACAGAGATACAGGATAAACACGAAGAATTGTCTGTATTGAGGGACTCTTGGTCATTTTGTGTCCTCTTGTCCTTTAAAGAGATCAGGCTCACTGGTAGGAGCAAGTACTCTGGTGGGCCATATGGAGAACTTTCCTGCTTTCCTTGTTCGCACCCCTGTTCCTACCATTCTGCTGTGGGGTAGCCAGTCTAAATCTCTTCGGGTCCTCATTGACTCTGGGGCCAATGAGAGGTTTTTGGACGCTACCCTGGATTCCGAGCTGAACATCCCCACTCCGATGGAGGTTAGAGCGCTGGACGGGCGCCCTATAGGCCGGGTCACTCGTATTACCACTCCCATCAACCTACGGGTGTCAGGGAATCACAGTGAGACTATTAAATTCCTGCTCATCAAGTCTCCTCAGATTCCCGTGGTATTGGGATTCTCCTGGCTCCAGTGACACAATCCCCTCATCAACCTGTCTACTGGTGCCATCGTGGGCTGGAGCCTTTCTTTCCCCACTCATTGCCTGAAGTCTGCTCTGCCTGCCCCGGGAAGTCTTCCTAGGAGCTTGGAAATTGCCCTGGACCTCTCCACCAGCCCCGTAGAGTACCAGGAGCTCCGGGAGTATTCAGTAAGGTTCGGGCCACTTCGCATCCGCAGCACCGACCGGTATCCAAGAAGGTCAAGCCTAAGGTGCTGGCACGCCGCTATAGTGCTGTGGCTACACCCCTGGAAGCTGAGACCATTCACCCCGCTCTAAGATCATTAGCCCCTCTGCTTTTTGTCCTCTGTTGCCCCGTACCCTCCATATTTTTCCTACCTTTTCTGTGTCTAGAGTTAAAACCATGTCTGACTGTATTTTTTCTCCTGTTTCCATGCCCACCCCTCTCACTGATGGCCGACCGGTGTACATGGTGAGACTTCTCCTGAAGGTTCGACTTTGAGGCAGGGGAATCCAGTACCTGGTTGACTGGGAGGGTTATGGCCCAGAGGAGAGGTGCTGGGTCTCTGCTATGCACATCCTGGACCCAGGTCTCATCTCTGACTTCCAGCTCTGGCAACCGGCTCAACCAGGTATACGCATAGGTAGGACGCCAGGTGGCGTCCCTAGAGCGGAGGGTACTGTCACGCCCTGATCTGTTTCACCTGTCTTTATGCTTGTCTCCATCCCCTCCAGGTGTCACCCATCTTCCCCATTATCCCTTGTGTACGTATACCTGTGTTTTCTGATTGTCTGTACGTCTTGTATGTCAAGCTTACCAGCGTCCATCCTGTCAGCTCCTGTCTTTTCCCAGCCTCTCTTTTTCTCGTCCTCCTGGTTTTTGACCCCTGCTTGTCCTGACCCTGTACCCACCTGCCTGACCACTCTGCCCGTCCCTGACCCTGAGCCTGCCTGCTGTCCTGTACCTTTGCTCCTACTCTGGATTAAAGACCCCTGCCTGCCTTGACCTGTCATTTGCCTGCCCCTGTGGTTACAATAAACATTGTTACTTCACACAGACTGCACTTGGGTCTTACCTTGATTCCTGATTGTAGGGATGGTGACAGGTTCCCTCCAGACGTGATGCTTGGCAGTTCAATCTGGTTTCATCAGACCAGAAAATATTGTTTCTCATTTTGTGAGAGATCTTTAGGTGCCTTTTGGCAAACTCCAAGTGGGCTGTCATGTGCCTTTCACTGAGGAGTGGCTACCGTCTGGCCCCTACCATAAAGGCCTGATTGGTGGAGTGCTGCAGAGATGATTGTCCTTCTGGAAGGTTCTCCCATCTCAACAGAGGAAGTCTGGAGCTCTGTCAGAGTGACCTCAGGGTTCTTGGTCATTCCCATTGGTCCTTCTCCTCCGATTACTCAGTTTGGCCGAGCAGCCAGCTCTAGGAAGCGTCTTGGTTGTTCTAAACTTCTTCCATTTAAGAATGAGTGAGGCCACTGTGTTCTTGGGGACCTTCAATGCTGCAGAAATGTTTTGGTACCCTTCCCCAGATCTGTGCCTCGACACAATCCTGTATAAGAACTATACGGACAATTCCTTCGACCTCATGGCTTGGTTTTTTGTAAGGACAGATGCTTGGAAAAGAGAAGCAAGTACAGGGAGTGAACATTTAATTAATAAGCAGACATGAAACAAGACTGGACAGCATCTGGACATGAAAAACGACATTAATGCTGACACGGGGATGAAGCAGAGGAGCAGACAGATATAGCAAAGGCAATCAAAGCGTGAAGGAGTCCAGGTGAGTCCAATGAGGGCTGATGTGCGTAATGATGGTGACAGGTGTTCATAATGATGGGTAGCCTGGCGCCCTCGAGCTCTAGAGAGGGGAAGCGGGCGCAGACGTGACAGTACCCCATCAAGGGGTGCCACCGAGGCATGGACAAGCCAGCTAAGGTGTAGAAGCTCTACGTGCTGGGGGAGGCGTGGGAGCCTGACGAGCCGGCGGAGGCGTGGGAGCCCGACGAGCCAGCTGGGGCATGTCGTGAGGTGGGAGCCTGCCGAGCCAACCGAGGCAAGGAAACCTCTCGAGCCAGCTAAGGCGTGGAAGCTCAATGAGCCAGCTAAGGCACCCCTGGTTCCATCGGCGGTGGACCACCAATCAAAACAAAAACAAAAACTCACTGATGCTTCCAATGGTGGTGTTTACATTCTGTAAGGACAGACGCTTGGAGACGAGAAGCAAGTACAGGGAGTGAACATTTAATTAATAAGCAGACGTAAAACTGGACAGTACAGCGTCTGTCAAAACGACATTAAACATAACAACATTATTGCTGACACGGGGATGAAACAGAGGAATACACAGATATAGGGAAGTTAACTTTTTATGGCTGCAGGGGCAGTATTGAGTAGCTTGGATGAAAGGTGCCCATATCAAACGACCTGCTCCTCATTCATAGTTGCTAATATTTGCATATTATTATTAGTTTTGGATAGAAAACACTCTGACGTTTCTAAAACTGTTTGAATTATGTCTGTGAGTATAACATAACTCATATAGCAGGCAAAAACCTGAGAAATTCCACTTCCTGTTTTTTTTCATGGTGGTGGCAGATTTTCAACCAAGGTCTCATTGAAATTACAGCGAGATATGGATGAGTTTTCACTTCCTACGCCTTCCACTAGATGTCAGCAGTCAATAGAACTTTGTCTGATGACTAATGTGAAGGGGGGTCGATTGACACAGGAAATAGTCACCACAGCCATGAGTGGACCATGCTTTCCCCAGGCGTGTTCACAGGGGAAGCACCTGCGTTCCACCGCTCATCTGAAGTAATTCTAATTCTCCGTATGGAACGTTATTCAAGATATATGTAAAACACATTCGAAAGATTGATTCAGTACATCGTTTGACATGTTTCTACTGACTGTTACGGAACTTTTGGACATTTCGTCACGTTATAGTGGACACGCTTTGAGACTTTGGAATTGTTTACCAAACGCGCTAACCAAAGCAGCTAATTGGACATAAATAACAAACATTTTCGAACGAATCAAGCATTTATTGTGGACCTGGGATTTCTAGGACTGCATTCTGATGAAGTTCATCAAAGGTAAGGAAACATTTATCATGTATTTTCTGGATATGTTGACTCCAACATAGAGGCTAATTTGGCTACTGTTCTGAGTGCCGTCTCAGATTATTACATGGGTTGCTTTTTCCGTAAACATTTTTTGAAATCTGACACAGCGGTTGCATTAAGGAGAGGTATATCTATAATTCCATGTGTATAACTTGTATTATCATCTACATTTATGATGAGTATTTCTGTTGAAACGATGTGGCTATGCAAAATCACTTGATGTTTTTGGAACTAGTGAATCTAAATAGCCAATGTAAACTCAGATTTTTTTATATAAATATGAATTTATCAAACAAAACATGCATGTATTGTGTAACATGAAGTCCTATGAGTGTCATCTGATGAAGATAATTAAAGGTTAGTGGTTAATTTTATCTTTATTTATGCTTTTTGTGAATGCTATATTTTGCTGGAAAATGGCTGTGCTTAGTGTGGTTTGGTGGAGACCTAACATAATCGTTTGTAGTGCTTTCGCTGAAAAGCGTATTTGAAATTGGACACTTTGGTGGGATTAACAAAGAGAATAGCTTTAAAATGATATAAGACATGTATGTTTTAGGAATTATAATTATGAGATTTCTGTGGTTTGAATTTGTCTCCCTCTATTTTTACTGGTAGTTGTCATATCAATCCCAATATCGGGATTGCAGTCATAACAGGTTAATCAAAACGTGAATGAGCGCTGATGGACGTAATGATTGTGACAGGTGTGCGTAATGATGGGCAGACTGGCGACCTTGAGCGCCAGAGAAAGGGAGCGGGTGCAGGCATGACAGTTTTTGCTCTGACAATCACGGTCAACTGTGGGAGCTTATATAGACTGGTGTGTGCCTTTCCAAATCATTCCAATCAATTGAATTTACCACGAGTGGACTCCAATCAAGTTTTAGAAACATCTTAAGGATGATCAATGAAAAGAGGATGTACCAGAGCTCAATTTCGAGTCTCATAGCAGAGGTTCTGAATACTTATGTAATGAAGGTCTTTCTGTTTTTTAATGTTTAATACATTTGCAAAAAAATATATATAATCTGTTTTTGCTTTGTCATTATGCGATATTGTGTGAAAATTAATCAGGAAAAAAACGTGTTTAATCAATTTTAGAATAAAGCTGTGACATAAGAAAATGTGGAAAAAGTAAAATGGTGTGAATACTTTCCGATTACACTGTAAATAAAACGTCTCTGGTATAACATTACTTTAACCTGTAATAGGATTGTGATAGGATTAAGAGACATCAAGGTCTGAGTGAACCAACCAAACAAGGAGTGTACAACACCTGTCAGAGCAGCTCACAGATCCCTGACCTGTACATAGCCCATCTGTAAATAGCCCATCCAACTACCTCATCTCCTTACTGTATTTATTTATTTATCTTGCTCCTTTGCACCCCAGTATCTCTACTTCCACATTCATCTTCTGCACATCAATCACTCCAGTGTTTAATTGGTATATTGTAATTACTTCGCCACCATGGCCTATTTATTGCCTTACCTCTCTTATCCTACCTCATTTGCACATGCTGTATATAGACTTTACTGTATTATTGACTGTGTTTGTTTATTCCATGTGTAACTCTGTGTTGTTGTATGTGTCGAACTGCTTTGCTTTATCTTGGCCAGGTTGCACTTGTAAATGAGAATTGTTCTCAACTAGCCTACCTGGTAAAATAAAAGGTGAAATAAAAAATACATAAGAAATACGATTTACAAAATTGATTACACTGAGTATTCCACTGTAATGGACTTTGATTTATACATTACATGTATCAATAGTAAAATACTGTGAAGCATTATACTGCAGCATACTGTAAATGGTTTGTTGTGGGAAAATGTTGTGGGCAGGGAAAGAATTTCTGTATATCAAGTGGTATTGTAGTTCCCACAGAATACAGTACCAAAATGTATTTTTGGAGCGCCAAAAACCTATTGACCACTAGTGGGTGCAGGGTATTGATGTTTCTGGCTCATTCAAATATTATGAGGCTACATTTGTGCCACCCATTAGTGAGAATGCTGTACAAATTGAACTACCTGTAGCTCAGGACCTGACGCAACAATAGGCATGTTCTTGGTACCATTTGAAAGGAAACACTTTGATGTTTGTGGAAATGTGAAAGGAATGTAGGAGAATGTAAACAATAGATCTGGTAGAAGAAAATACAAAGATAAAACAACCGTTCTTTTGTATTTTTTTGTATCATCATTGGGAAAAACACGAGATGAACTGTTACAAAAAACTGTTACAAAAAAGACCCGCTAAAGCGAAAGAACACTCCATAATGTTCACAACTACATATACTTTGAACTTGCGAAAAGTGGGAGGTGTGGTCAAGTAACACTGTCATATTTTATCATCGGACACAGCTTTGCCACCACTTATTGTGTATAGGAGACGTCGCAATTTACGCAATAAATTGGTTCATGCCAACTGCCAACCACTAAAGAAAACCAGCCAGGCTCTTTTACGCCCTCTTCCAAATGGTAGCTATAAATGCAGTGGATCCGCACAGTGAAACAATATGATGAGGTGTGAATATTTCTGCCACCCACACACAGGAAAACGGTTCCAAATAAATGACATTATTACGTGTTCCACCACCCATGTTATTTACATTATTAAATGTCCATGTGGGCTCTGCTATGTCTGTAAAACCTCTCGTTCTCTCAAACAGAGAATTAGTGAACTTAAAAGTTCAATCAGGAGAAACGACAGGGATTATCCAGTCGCAGTGCATTTCAATGACCTGAAGCATGACATTTCTACCTTTAGATTTTGTGGCATAGAGAAAGTTAAGATATCAGACAGGGGAGGTGATATAAATAATACTCTGAGTAAAAGAGAATGTTTTGGAATTTCCTAAAGGACTTAATGATGAAATGTTATGTATGTTATGTTGTGAATTTGAACATGAATAATGTGCCTATTTAAGATTACTCTGATGTGTTTCATACGATGTACCCAATGACTAATGAAAACTAGCTATGTCCTCATTGTGGTTTTACAGACGTGTTTCATACGATGTACCCAATGACTAATGAAAACTTGCCATGTCTTCATTGTGGTTTTACAGATGTGTTTCATACGTCTTATTTATACACTTTTGTAATATTTATGAAATGCAACTTGTTATATTTGGCAGCACATATTTGTTTTTCCAACGCCTCCAACACCTTCAATGTGTAGAACAAATGTGGGTGGGGCAAGGTCTACATAAGGGTGCAAATTTTAAGCTCTGACGAAGGCCGTGAGGCCGATACGTAAGCTTATTAAAGATCAGTGATACTATCAAAAGCAGTGTGTGGTTTCCATTTTCCTTGTACCATCATGTTTAAAATGCAAGAGAAAGGCCATAATGTATTTTTCCAGGCCAGGTGCAATTTCAATTTTGACCACTAGATGGCAGCAGTGTATGTGCAACGTTTCAGACTGATCCTATGAACCATTGCATTTCTGTTCAAAATGTTGTATTGAGACTGCCCAAATTTGTTTATTAATAACTTTTCTTGTTCAAAATTGTGCACCCTCCTCAAACAATAGCATGGCATTCTTTCACTGTAATAGTGTGACGTAGAAGTCCGTCACTGGCCGCGGCAGCATTTGGTTCTTGAACGCACACACATATTCATCACTCCTCCCTGCGCCATTATACCATAAGTTAACAATGTGGGTCGACACACAATTTAACTTCTGTCTTGGTGCATGCATTTCACACTTGTCAATGTTCATATTTGAGAGATACAATAATTATTATACTTATCAATGTTGTGGATGAGCGCATTGTTTGTTTGTTCTGTTCCTCTCTCTCCATCTCTGTAGCTTCTGGGTATGCTGGAAAAGGACCCGAGACCCGAATTGGGTTGGCTTTATAGTGCCTGTCCCAAATGGCTCATTAATGCATATGGGCATATTGAAAGATATTGTCAGTAATGATGTAATGTTGTAAATGTTATGTTGTGATATTGTTTAAAACCGTGTTGCAATGTATATCCTTTAGTATGTTTAGTTCATGGAAAATGTAGGTTTGTATTGTTAATTGATTAATTAACTAGGGTTAATTGTTCTGAGGGGAGGGGCTAGCCCTACAAAAGGAGCCTCTCTCCAGTCTCTAAGGGGGATATTTTGGATTGAGCTGTGGATGGGGCAGCATTGTTGTTAAGCTGTCCCATAAGGTAGACGTTGATGGCAGTACTGTTGTTTTCTGTTCCGGAATCACTTGTAAATAAACACCTTTGCACAGAAGAACTTTTGCGGTTCCGCCACCTTTTTAGAGGTTAGGTTATCCAGTTTAGCCATCTGGCCTACTCTACGTGACATATGGTGGCAGTGGTGGGATGGCGTACCGCAAATCAGTGAATTCCAACAAGAGAGGTAAAGGAATGCGTACAGGATTGCGTTCTCAGCAACAGCATCAACTGTCAGAAAAGGTACCTGAAGTTGAACCGGGGTGGAATACCATGGAATCGTCTGGTGAAGAAGAGGTCAAGTATGAGAAACTAGGAGCCCGACCGCGGGGCCAAAGACAACCAGAACTGGGTGAGCTGCTGACTGAAGGAGCAGTTGGGGGACCAGAACCACACCCAACCATGGTAACCCTTTTTCAGCAACTTTTCACCTGCCTTGAGAGGAGGGACGAAGACCTCAAGCAGGAGTTACGTGGCCTACGCCAATCTATCCTCACAGCTCCCCACCAGGCGGAACTCGTCAGTGAGAGCCCAAGATTGGGTCTTCCAACACCAGGACGACAAAGGCTCGATGCAGCAGGGACTTCAACTCCACAGCAGGCACCCCAAGCAGTAATGAGGCCAGCACCAGGAGACCAGTCCAGCAGTGTTAACGTCCATCTTCCAGCATTCCTGAGGAAGGAGCCAAAGATGCCCTCATACCAGCAGGGGGAGGACATTGAAAACTACCTGCTGAGGTTTGAGCGCATGGCTAAGACGTGACAGTGGCCTGAGGTAGAGTGGGCCTGCAGGCTTGTCCCATTGCTCACGGGCAAGGCCTTAGAGGCTTACACAGCAATGGATGAGGGGCTGGCCAATGTCTACAAGGGCTTGAAGGAAGCGCTGCTGGTGAAGTTTGACATCTCACCGGAAACCTACCGTCAACGCTTCAGAGCTGCATCAACGCCATCGGGTGAGTCGCTGACAGAGACGTACCACCGCCTCAAGGGTCTCTACCGACGATGGGTTCGACCGGGGGAGAAGACACAGGACGAAATCGGGGAGGTCATCATCCTCGAGCAACTTCTACAAGTTCTACCACACGACATTCAAACCTGGGTCTGAGAGCACGAGCCCAAGGACGGGCTTATGGCGGCCAAGCTTGCACTGCAGTATCTTAATGCACGTAAAGGGGGCCCACCACAACCTGCAGCACCCGCTCCAAGGAGTCTCAGAGACACAAGGGACATCAGAAACGGCAGAGATGGTGGAGGTAACTCTGGGGGTTATGTGTCTGGGAGGGAGGTAAGGGATCATGCAGTTCGCTCTGATGGGAGGGGTCTGACCTGTTTTTACTGCCGGCAGCAGGGGCACAAAGCTTCAATGTGTCCGCTACGTAAATCCAAGCTCTCAGGTTACTGTTATGTACCCAGAGAGGGGGATGGTGTTCAGAATAGACAGACTCGGGAAGGGTCATGCTTGGTACCTGTAAAAGTGAATGGTAAAAGTCTTACTGCAATGATTGACACCGGCAGTTCCCTGTCATTGATCAGAAAAGGTAATGTACCTGTTAATGACATTGATTATGGTCATCAGACACTGATCCAATGTGTCCATGGTGACCAGTCACAGCAGCCCACAGCTGAGCTCACAGTTGAGATTCAGGGTCAGAAATACCTCCTCAAAGTTAGGGTAATGGAGAAGCTACCTTTTGAGATGATTTTGGGGAGGGATGTGCCTGTACTCTCTGATCTGTTGGGAAGTGTGGGGGGTCAGCTATATGAGCAGTCAGTTTGCCAGTCTGATGTTCAGATGGCATGTTCAGTTGTCACTCGTGCCCAGGCCAAAGCTGGTTTACAACCTCTGCCTGACTTGTGTGATAGTCTGTGCGAGGGGGGAACCAAAGGGCCCAGAAAGTCACGCCGCCAGCGGCGTCTTGAGAAGTATGTGGGAACCCCTGTACCTGTTGCTGATGTGTCTGGGTTAGAGGTGCAATGGGATGTTCCACAAAATTTTGCTACACTGCAGAAGTCTGACGCAACCTTGAAATGTTTGTTTGACAAGGCCTTAGCTGGGGACAGTCAATCTTTATGTGGGGGGATTTACACAGTAGACAACCACATCCTCTACCTTGGGTCAGAGGCAGATAGCAGGAAGTTGGTGGTGCCATCTACCTGTAGACCACTTGTTCTCAACCTTGCACATACAGTTCCATGGGCAGGCCATCTAGGGCAACATAAGACCTATCTTAGGCTAGGCTCCCGTTTCTTTTGGCCCTCCATGTATACTGATGTACAAAAATACTGCAAATCATGCCCCACGTGCCAGAAAACCAGTGCTGTCCGTAGGTCTGAACGGGCTCCTCTATGTTCACTGCCAGTTATCTCTACCCCATTCAAGAGAATTGCAATGGACATTGTTGGACCCTTGGAGAAGAGTAGTGCAGGTTACAAGTATATATTGGTGATCTGTCACTATGCCACCCGGTTCCCAGAAGCCTTCCCACTCCGTTCCATAACCACTCCAAAGATAATCAGTGCTCTTGTTCAGCTCTTCTCTCGTGTAGGAATCCCAGATGAAATCCTGACGGACCAAGGGACAAACTTCACCTCGCGACTGATGGTTCAACTCCACCGACAGCTGGGCATTAAAGGCTTGAGGACTACTCCCTACCATCCCCAAACGGATGGGCTCGTAGAGAGATTCAATCAAACGCTCAAGAACATGCTGAGGAAGTTTGTGGCTGACACTGGTAAAGACTGGGATAAGTGGTTACCCTTTCTGCTTTTTGCTTACAGGGAGGTGCCTCAGGCATCGACAGGTTTCTCGCCATTCGAACTCCTCTATGGATGGCCAGTGCAAGGACCACTGGACCTGCTGAAGAAGTGCTGGGAAGGTTCCCCAGTAGCTACCTCAGGACAGGGGATTGTCCAGTATGTCCTCCAGATGCGAGACAGGTTGGAACGGTACCGAGAGGAAGCTAGAGCAAACCTTCAGCAAGCCCAGAAGGCCCAGAAGAGAGGCTATGACCAGCACGCTCACCACAGAGAGTTTGAGCCAGGACAGAAAGTCCTGCTCCTCCTTCCCTCGTCTACCAGCAAGCTCCTTGCGCAATGGCAAGGACCGTACCTAATCGGGAGGAAGATGGGCCCAGTGACCTACGAGGTGCTGCACCCGGACAAGGGTAAGAAGAAGCAAACCTACCATGTGAACCTTCTCAAGGCCTGGGAGGAGAAAGAGGAACTCTCCAAAGGAAAGTCCTTTCTGGTCCGCAGAGTAGAAGAGGATGAGTCGGATGGGGTCACAGAGGCATGGAAAGAACGAGCAGAAGTCATACTGGCTCACCTGGAAGAAGACAAGCAAGATGAGCTGAAGCAGCTGTTTGGCAAGTATCCGGCCCTCTTCAGTCAGAGACCAGGAAGAACCAAAGTCCTGGAACACGTCATTCGTTTGAAACCTGGCCAGAACCCTGTCCGCCAGCATCCTTACCGTGTGCCTGAGAGGCTGGTGGTAGCCCTCAAGGAAGAGGTCCACACCATGATAGAGATGGATGTTGTCGAGCCATCTTCAAGTGAATGGAGCAGCCCTATTGTCATTGTCCCAAAGAAGGATGGCTCTTTGCGCGTCTGCATGGACTTCCGTAAGGTGAATGCCATCTCCCAGTTTGATGCCTATCCCATGCCCCGCATTGACGACTTACTGGAGAGAATAGGTAGAGCTCATTACATCACCACATTGGATCTCTGCAAAGGGTACTGGCAGGTGCCCCTGGATGAACAATCCAAGGCCTACACTGCATTCCGGACGCCAATGGGCCTGTTCCAGTTCAATGTCATGCCGTTTGGCCTTCATGGGGCCCCTGCGACTTTCCAGAGGCTGATGGAAAAGGTCCTCCAGGACTGTGACGATTACTGTGCTGCTTACTTGGACGACGTGGTGATCTACTGCCACTCCTGGGAGGAGCACATACAGCATCTTTGCAGCGTCCTGGGGAAGATCCATGAAGCAGGCCTCACGCTTAACCTCCTGAAGTGTGAGTGGGCGAAACAGGAGACAAAGTACCTGGGTTACCAGCTGTGGAGTCCATCAGGAATAGCCCTCAACCCAGAACCAAGACACAGGTAAAGGACTCTAGAAGTGCAAGTGATTTGAAAGACCAAAATGCCACAAAGGCTTCCAAACTGGAATTCATTGATATAGTGTAATACAGTGTGTAAACCTAGCATCCATCCTGCTTGAACCAATCCCTTGCAATTATGGTAAAATACAAACCCCATTTCCCCTCAATTAATTTAATGAAGTAATCCATTCATTCATTAGCTACAATCACTGTAATAAGATCACAGTGAGTAATGCACGGTACTGTTGTTCTATGGTAAACCCAGTTGCTGGCTGCCTGTAAATTGCCGTAAAAACAACAGGAAAGGTTTTAAAGTGTAGCCTATCGGCCATCACCTTTTAATTAGTCTTAGATGTTCACCTATGTGTACCTCCACTGCACAAGACCAATAACATCCCTGCTTATCCATGGACCAAGTCCAGTGAAGTCTGCTCCTCTGACCACAGAAAGGATGCTTTCCTTGGGAGGACACTAGCGATGAGAGCCTCTGTGGAGATGGACTCTGGAGGTCACCTGCCACAACTATTTACCCTGCCAACATTACTAGGCTTTCTAAGGGCTATTGACACACTAACAGCTGCAGAGGGACAGAGGGACGCAGCCTCCAGTCAGCAGGCGTTGGGCCAATGTCTGGCGGTGGAGGGATGAAGTTCAGAGCTTGTTTAACAAAGTTGGTAACCTTTTAACCCCGCGATTGCACTGGCCATTGGATGACTAATGGGCACAGGAAACCGTCACACTTCAATCCAACACACACACCCTCCACTTTCATCCGGCACTTAGCCATCTGTTGTGTTCCTTCTCTCATACGAACAAACACACACAAACGCACACACACAGACACACAGCTTCAGTGCTCTGTTGCACAGCGTCTCTGTTTACCGGCTAAATGACTATGATGATCAGCCTTGGCAGGAAATCACAGGGAAATGGTGTGTGTGTGTGTGTGTGTGTGTGTGTGTGTGTGTGTGTGTGTGTGTGTGTGTGTGTGTGTGTGTGTGTGTGTGTGTGTGTGTGTGTGTAACCATAGGACTTGATGAAGGGTTGACTAGCTCTGCCTCTCTCACCCAAACTGAGTCTTAGAAAGTATCTGTGATTCAAATGCCAAACAGGATTTACACATCAGCTAGCCAGTCAGTCAATCAGCTACACAAGGGTTTCAGCAGCGCCTTGGCGTGACTAAGAAAACTATTAGTTTGAAAGATGCAGACACCATGGTGTTCAGTAAGGTTTAGTAAGGTTTTTAAGAGTTATCTTACGTTGCTGGCAAACATCTATGTTATCTTTGGAGTTGAGTTGGCAAGTCATTTAGACCTGATTGACTATGTGACTGCCATTGTTATTATCAATACATTAGATACCAATTACCGCCAGATAGTTATTTTTTTCCCACAAAGGTATGAAGTTTTGAAAATAGAAATGTGATTTGTTCACTTCCATTTGTGATTTCTCCACAAATTTTCATTAAAGGCTAATGGAATCAAAACAAATAGATGACAATGCAAAATAAACTCAATTGCTACAAAGAGTCCAATGGTTTAAGTCTAAGGCTTACATATCCCACACAATGTACGTGACATTATGAAAATGTCACACGACAATGTTGTGAAGTGAACTCTGAACTCTAGAATCAATGGAACTCAATTGTTTTTTTGAACTCAGTGTTCCACTCTGGGAATTCAATTTGATTTCAGAGGGTGACCTGAGAACTCTATCTGGATATTGTTAATGAGCTGAATACCATTGACAATAAACACACACATGCACACACACACACACAAACACCACAAACAACTTGGGGACAGAATTCAATTCCCCTGCTGTGAAAGTCATGGACAGAACTAGCCCCAAGCTAAGTATGTGAGGCTCAATATAATATAAAGAAAATAATATGTGCAAAGTTTCAGATTTGTAGACTTTGGGAAGGTTCTGGCAATATTTCCAATGTCAGTATGGGGATATCAGTCACATCCAAGAAGTAGTCTCTTCTATGGTAATCAACAGTATTATACACACTCTGGGGGTACACACATGCTCACACATACACACACACACACACACACACACACAGAGAGAGAGAGAGACACACACACACACCCTGAGGGAGACAATGAGGAGAGTAGAGAAAATATTTTTTTCCATCCACACATTGACATTTCCCAATATCTCTTCCCAGAATTACAATACAGCCTCCATCATTTACATTGTGTTTTTCTCGCTATCGTTTTTCATCTCTCATTGTGACCTGTTGTTTTACCAAACCAGATTTAGATGCGCTCTTATTGCTTATTTTTCTGTAAGTCCCAGAGAGCACAGCAGCACGGCAGTGTGTTCATTGGGCAATGCAGCACACAGCCCTCAAGGAGAATGCTACTCAACCTTAATTATAGATAAAGGCACATGAGGCAGTGGTCAATAATGCATATACAGTGTCTCCAATATTCACCAAGTATCACAGCTTTTCAAGCCCTCTTACTCTGCTAAACATCTATCACCATTATTTAACTTCATTATCTCTATCGTACAACAGCCTGGTTTTGAGATATTGGGTTGATTTGAGTTCAAATTGGTTTGGTATTATACTGTAATTTGCTTTTTTTTCATTCCAGGTTTGTATTCAAATGTATATTTAAAAAAATCATATGTAGGATGCGTCTGAGATTCCACCGTCTGGTGTTTACAGCATGGCTTGTATAAGGGACTCGTGTTACTGTAACCTTGTTTCACTCAGATATCATTAAACTGACTCATTTTTATGGAGATGTTTTGATGATGCTAATTAAATTTCCACGGGGGCGTAGACATCGACCTTAGGGGATTAAAGACCAGGAAGCTGTCTGCCCTTTTGACTTTTATAAGCTGCTGTGTCGAGACCTCCCCTGCCATGCCCTGAAGTGCCCTGCGCTCCCCTCCCCTGCCCTGCCCTTCTTTGACACTGTGCTTCCTTTCTGTCCTTCCTTTCCCATCTCTCTGCACCTCTTTCCCCTTCCGTCCCCTGCCTTCTATAGCTCTATCTCTCTCTCCATTATCCCCCTCCTCCGCCCTCTCTCTCTGCTCCTCTAACAGGCTGTTCATCATGGTGAAATTGGTCACACCTTACCACTGGCAGCCTGCCTCAGAGTACCGTGGGACCGGTTGCCGGTACTGAGGCCAGACACTCACACTGAGGCCAGCGGCTACCCATTGCTGTTACGGTACAACACAGAGGCCAGGATCTCGGGCAATCACTAAGCGAGGGAGACAGAGAGAGAGAGAGAGAGAGAAACAGAGAGAAAGAGAGATAATGAGGGAGAGAAAGATGAATGAGGGAAAGAGAAAGTGGAAGAGAAAAGGGGAGAGAGTGAAAGGGAGAAAAAGCAAGCAAGATGGATGAATAGAGAACAAACCCCTGAAACAAGAAGACTGTGGAACACTGCAGCGCCACTAGATTGCTCTGAGAGCTGCTCTCAGTTTGGCACCAATCATAGTTGAGTCTCTCCGCTCCCATAGTCTGGGCCTGAAGCTCCGGGGTGGTTCCAGTTCACTGTTTTAACGAGAAATATTCCACCGATATTCCTGGCCTGATCCCCTGTCTGATCCCTACGTGCCGCCACAACACACACTGGAACTCCAGCTCATACACACAGTCTCTCGGAGTCTATTGCTCCGTACATGTGGCATTAGACCACTGAAGCCTTGGCGTACACGCTGGGAGCTAATTCAAGTATTCGGGTGGGTTGCACCAACATGGTTTAAATTAATCTTAGATTACACCTAATCTAGATATTGTAAATCTAGGTTTATAATTAATCAGAGATGTGTTGCACCACTTAATTTGAAATCTGGATTAGTTAAACTAAGGTTAAATCACTAAACTATGATTAGTGACATGTCATAATGGACAATTTGATCTAGGTTTAAAGTCCAAATGAAAATTAGTTCAGACGACTTAGATTTAACTAGGATTCATTTTAAACTAGGCTTTAAGTTTGGTGCAATACGATTATGAGATACATGTTGATTTAACATTGATTTAACCCAGTTGAGGGGCTGATTCAACATTGATTTAACCCTAGTTGAGGGGCTGATTCAACATTGATTTAACCCTAGTTGAGGGGCTGATTCAACATTGATTTAACCCAGTTGAATGGTTGCTTTAACATTGATTTAACCCAGTTGAGTGGTTGATTCAACATTGATTTAACCCAGTTGAGGGGTTGATTTAACATTGATTTAACCCTAGATGAGGGGCCGATTTAACATTGATTTAACCCAGTTGAAGGGTTAATCGATGTTAATACAACCCACCCTTCATGTCTCAATAGAGGTTACTCACTACTACTTCACCAAATCACCCCCCCCCCCGGCTATACGTTTACAACCATATTTGAGTGCAGTAGGAGTTGCACTAGGATTGACCTGAGAAGATAACCTTTCCCGTTCCCAGATAAATGTGGATAAATGGATGGGAAGACAACCTATTCTACTGAGAAGAGTTTGTCTGGTCCATTCAGGTGGTGGCGATGTTCTATGGTGTAACTAGAGATCTGCCTGCAGAATTGTGTTTAGAATAGTTTGTGTGTCTGCCTATGACCTGTGCGTCATCTGTCCCACCTGACTGGATGAGTGAGATGATATATATGATATATTTCCCTCCACACTCTCACTCCATGCCCCAAATCAAATCAAATCAAATTTATTTTCAAATCAAATCAGATTTATTTATATAGCCCTTCGTACATCAGCTGATATCCCAAAGTGCTGTACAGAAACCCAGCCCAAAACCCCAAACAGCAAGCAATGCAGGTGTAGAAGCACGGTGGCTAGGAAAAACTCCCTAGAAAGGCCAATACCTAGGAAGAAACCTAGAGAGGAACCAGGCTATGTGGGGTGGCCAGTCCTCTTCTGGCTGTGCCGGGTGGAGATTATAACAGAACATGGTCAAGATGTTCAATGTTCATAAATGACCAGCATGGTCGAATAATAATAAGGCAGAACAGTTGAAACTAGAGCAGCAGCACAGTCAGGTGGAAGTTGAAACTGGAGCAGCAGCATGGCCAGGTAGACTGGGGACAGCAAGGAGTCATGTCAGGTAGTCCTGGGGCATGGTCCTAGGGCTCAGGTCAGTTGAAACTGGAACAGCAGCATGGCCAGGTGGACTGGGGACAGCAAGGAGTCATCATGTCAGGTAGTCCTGGGGCATGGTCCTAGGGCTCAGGTCCTCCGAGAGAGAGAAAGAAAGAGAGAAGGAGAGAATTAGAGAACGCACACTTAGATTCACACAGGACACCGAATAGGACAGGAGAAGTACTCCAGATATAACAAACTGACCCCAGCCCCCCGACACATAAACTACTGCAGCATAAATACTGGAGGCTGAGACAGGAGGGGTCAGGAGACACTGTGGCCCCATCCGAGGACACCCCCGGACAGGGCCAAACAGGAAGGATATAACCCCACCCACTTTGCCAAAGCACAGCCCCCATACCACTAGAGGGATATCTTCAACCACCAACTTACCATCCTGAGACAAGGCTGAGTATAGCCCACAAAGATCTCCGCCACGGCACAACCCAAGGGGGGGGGCGCCAACCCAGACAGGATGACCACAACAGTGAATCAACCCACTCAGGTGACGCACCCCCTCCAGGGACGGCATGAGAGAGCCCCAGCAAGCCAGTGACTCAGCCCCTGTAATAGGGTTAGAGGCAGAGAATCCCAGTGGAAAGAGGGGAACCGGCCAGGCAGAGACAGCAAGCAGCAAATCAAATCAAATGCAAACAGCAAATCAAATCAAATGTTATTTGTCACATACACATGGTTAGCAGATGTTAATGCGAGTGTAGCGAAATGCTTGTGCTTCTAGTTCCGACCATGCAGTAATATCTAACAAGTAATCTAACCTAACAATTTCACAACAACTACCTTATACACACAAGTGTAAAGGAATGGATGAGAATATGTACATTGTCACGTTCTGACCTTTATTTCCTGTGTTTTGTATTTAGTTAGTATGGTCAGGGCGTGAGTTGGGTGGGCAGTCTATGTTTGATTTTCTATGATTTGGGGTTTTCTATGTTTCGGCCTAGTATGGTTCTCAATCAGAGGCAGGTGTCATTAGTTGTCTCTGATTGAGAATCATACTTGCTCTCGATTGTGCATCTGTAAAAGTTTGAGTGTTTTTGGTGACAAAAATTTTCTCAGCCTCCTGAGGTTGAAGAGGCGCTGCTGCGCCTTCTTCACCACTCTGTCTGTGTGGGTGGACCATTTCAGTTTGTCTGTGATGTGTACACCGAGGAACTTAAAACTTTCCACCATCTCCACTACTGTGCCGTCGATGTGGATAGGGGGCTGCTCCTTCTGCTGAAGTCCACAATCAACTCCTTTGTTTTGCTGACATTGAGTGTGAGGTTATTTTCCTGACACCACACTCTGAGGGCCCTCACCTCCTCCCTGTAGGCCGTCTTGTCATTGTTGATAATCAAGCCTACCACTGTAGTGTCGTCTGCAAACTTGATGATTGAGTTGGAGGCGTGCATGACCACGCAGTCATGGGTGAACAGGGAGTACAGGAGAGGGCTGAGAACACACCCTTGTGGGGCCCCAGTGTTGAGGATCAGTGGGGTGGAGATGTTATTACCTACCCTCACCACCTGGGTGCGGCCCGTCAGGAAGTCCAGGACCCAGTTGTACAGGGCAGGGTCAAAACCCAGGGTCTTGAGCTTAATGACGAGTTTGGAGGGTACTATGGTGTTGAATGCTGAGCTGTAGTCGATGAACAGCATTCTTACATAGGTATTCCTCTTACCCAGATGGGTTAGGGCAGTGTGCAGTGTGATTGCAATTGCGTCGTCTGTGGACCTATTGGGGAGGTAAGCAAATTGGAGTGGGTCTAGGGTGTATGGTAGGGTGAAGGTGATATGGTCTTTGACTAGTCTCTCGAAGCACTTCATGATGACAGAAGTGAGTGCTACGGGGCGATAGTCATTTAGCTCAGTTACCTTAGCTTTCTTGGAAACAGAAACAATGTTGGCCATCTTGAAGCATGTGGGAACAGCAGACTGGGATAAGGATTGATTGAATATGTCCCTAAATACACCAGCCAGCTGGTCTGCGCATGCTCTGAGGATTACACAGCAAATTCCCCAGTGTTTGTCATCCAACTAGTAACCGGAAGGTTGCAAGTTCAAACCCCCGAGCAGACAAGGTACAAATCTGTCGTTCTGCCCCTGAACAGGCAGTTAACCCACTGTTCCTAGGCCGTCATTGAAAATAAGAATTTGTTCTTAACTGACTTGCCTAGTTAAATAAAGGTTAAAAAAATAATAATAACGTTTGTAAAAAATACCTACCAAATACCAACCAACTTGTCATCCAACCAAATACCTATGTATTTGTCTTCTCCATCATGTCAAACACTTGCACTCATTATTAAGGAACAAGGTGATGTCGCCTTAACTCTCATTTTAATACACCAATGTTAACATGATGTTCTCTTACCTAATTTAAATAAGTACCGTCTTGTACCTAAGATCGGAAAAGGCGTGTTTGCAGAGGGGCATGGTTTATATAACTGGATAGCTACTCTACTGGTGCCAAAATTACTGTGTCTGGTGTTAGCTAGTTGCTGGCTAGCTTGGTCTTCATCTGTGTCTGGAGTTAGCTAGTTACTGGCTGGCTAGGTCTTCATCTGTGTCTGGTGTTAGCTAGTTACTGTCTAGTTAGGTCTTCATCTGTGTCTGGTGTTAGCTAGTTACTGTCTAGCTGGGTCTTCATCTGTGTCTGGTGTTAGCTAGTTACTGTCTAGCTGGGTCTTCATCTGTGTCTGGTGTTAGCTAGTTACTGTCTAGCTGGGTCTTCATCTGTGTCTGGTGTTAGCTAGTTACTGGCTAGCTAGGTCTTCATCTGTGTCTGGTGTTAGCTAGTTACTGTCTAGCTGGATCTTCATTTGTGTCTGGTGTTAGCTAGTTACTGTCTTGTTAGGTCTTCATCTGTGTCTGGTGTTAGCTAGTTACTGGCTAGCTAGGTCTTCATCTGTGTCTGGTGTTAGCTAGTTACTGGCTAGCTTGTTCTTCATCTGTGTCTGGTGTTAGCTAGTTCCTGTCTAGCTAGGTCTTCATCTGTGTCTGGTGTTAGCTAGTTACTGGCTAGCTAGGTCTTCATCTGTGTCTGGTGTTAGCTAGTTACTGGCTAGCTTGTTCTTCATCTGTGTCTGGTGTTAGCTAGTTCCTGTCTAGCTAGGTCTTCATCTGTGTCTGGTGTTAGCTAGTTACTAGCTAGCTTGGTCTTCAGCCAGCATGGAACAAAAGGGGGGGTGGGTCGTTCAAAACTCTGACACAGTTGTCAAGTCAACACATCCATCAGTGCTGCTGTGAACTGTGCTACAAGAGAAATGCAACGCTTTGTGTATCACCTAATTTGATGCAACACTGCGTCCAAGTTACATAACATGTGTGTTTCAAAGAGCTGTCAGTCAAGGTGAGCTCATGAATTTAAGATTCCTCGCCGACTCAGCCGGTCTTTTCAAACTTCCTGGTAGTTAGCCATATGAGAAAAAGTACATGCAAGAACCATGTCTCTTTCACTAACAAATACAGTCATACATGTAGCTGGTAACTCCACAACTCACTCGAAAGGCACTCTGGGAAATAAGGCTTTACACCAAGCAGTGTGTTAAATTTTACTTGCTTTGTAAAATCAATCACCATAATACAGGCAAAGTCATCCGTCTTTCAGACCCGACAGAATAACTTTGTGCAGAGAGAGAGAGAGGGGCAGAGAAAGACAGAGAGCGAGAGAGGGGGGAGAGAGAGACAGAGATTTCATCATCAAAAGAAAAAGTCACCCACCAGTTCTCTTTTCCCATTCTTATTTATTTCCTCTCTCTTTTCCCCTGCCATTTGCTGATATGGCCTGTCAAGGTGGGCATTTAGGGCATACCGCCAATAGAGAAAGATAAAGAAACCCAGTTCCAGCTCTAATTGACTCAGTGCTATTCATTAGATGACTTAATCCTTGGAAATAAATTGCTTGGAGGCTTGTTTAAACCCCTCAACAATCACCCATGTTGACTCTGGGAGGGCTGGAGATGCTTTGAGGCTGTATAGGCACATCCTGGTTAGACCTGAATAAATACACTCAGAGAAATGGAAGAGATTTGAATAAGGATGGTTAATGTCCTTCCTGTTGAACGTTTTTCGATCACGATGCTCCGACTGCAAATCAAATTGTATTTGTCACATGCGCCGAATACAACAGGTGTAAACCTTACAGTGAAATGCTTACTTACAAGAACTTTAACCAACAATGCCGTTTTAAGAAAAAATAAGTGTTAATTAAGAAAGTATTTACTAAATAAACTGAAGTAAACAATAAATACATAAATAATGTGGCATGCAGGAGAGAATGCAGGAGAGAATGCATGGAGAATGTGGCATGAGGGGGAGAATGCAGGGGAGAATGCATGGAGAATGTGGCATGAGGGGGAGAATGTAGGGGAGAATGCATGGAGAATGTGGCATGAGGGGGAGAATGCAGGGGAGAATGCATGGAGAATGTGGCATGAGGGGGAGAATGCAGGGGAGAATGCATGGAGAATGTGGCATGAGGGGGAGAATGCAGGGGAGAATGCATGGAGAATGTGGCATGAGGGGGAGAATGCAGGGGAGAATGCATGGAGAATGTGGCATGAGGGGGAGAATGTAGGGGAGAATGCATGGAGAATGTGGCATGAGGGGGAGAATGCAGGGGAGAATGCATGGAGAATGTGGCATGAGGGGGAGAATGCAGGGGAGAATGCATGGAGAATGTGGCATGAGGGGGAGAATGCAGGGGAGAATGCATGGAGAATGTGGCATGAGGGGGAGAATGCAGGGGAGAATGCATGGAGAATGTGGCATGAGGGGGAGAATGCAGGGGAGAATGCATGGAGAATGTGGCATGAGGGGGAGAATGCAGGAGAGAATGCATGGAGAATGTGGCATGTTTGTTGTGTGTTCAACAGTTAGTACATACTGAGTGTATTTCACCAGGTTCATTCTGGGTCTGTATGACTCCACTCCTGGTGAGGGGGAGCTGTCTGAACTGGGTTTTGACTCTTCCACTGAGAAGGAGAGAGAGAAAGTGTGTTCGTGTGTGAGTGAGTGTATGGAGTGCAGTAAACCCCTTTACATTAAGAGACATTTACGACATAATTACTGACCACAACTACTGACCACAACTGTTGACCACAAGGGGCGGCAGGTAGCCTAGCGGTTAAAGCGTTAGACTTGTAACCGAGAGGTTGCAAGATTGAATCCCTGAGGTGACAAGGTAAAAATCCTACCACAACTATCAAATCAAATCACATTTTATGGGTCACATGCACATGGTTAGCAGGTGTTATTGTGAGTGTAGTGAAATGCTTATGCTTTTAGATCCGACAGTGCAGCAGGATCTAACAGGTAATATCCTCAACACTGGGGCCCCATCACCTCATATAATGGTGAGGAGTTGAGTAGCTGCATCGCATACTCTCAGGGCTCAGTTCTAGGCCCTCTTCTATGTGTGTACTGTAAGGGAATGGGGGGGGGACCTGACATCATACAAAAATCAAATAATAACAAAACAAAATCCCACTCCTTCAGTGACAGTTCAAATCACATACCTAAACAGGCTCAGGTGCCTGTGAGGATGGAGCATTCATTCATCGACAGGATTCCTTGTAATGTTTCCACAGAAAAGTCCCTGAGTCCCAAAAAACACTAAGCAGCACTCACAATTTTCACAGATTTCCTCTCTGTTTGCGCTGTGCAGTTGATAAACAAAGTATTACACTCTACAAAGTCCACCTTGTTAACATGCAACATGTCAGGATCTCTCTGTTGACAAGGAATGTGGTGTTTCTACTCCTGCTACCATTACTAGCTCAACTTCACTCCTTTCTTCTGCTCTTCTCACCGCCTCCGGATAGGAGACATGCTGGACATCCCTTCATCTTAACACCACCATCTACCTCCTAGGCCCTCTCTTTTTCTCTCTATACACCAAGTCACTCTGATTTGTCATATCCTCACATGCTCTCTCCTATCATTGCTATGCGGACGACACTACCTTCTGACACCCAGGTGCTTGGAAGTCGGCCGACCATCTCTAGCTCAATCTCAACCTCGACAGTTTTTCCTCCCTGGGAAGGCCTGCCCGCTCCAAGACTTCTCCATCATGGTTGACAACTCTACGGTGTCTCTCTTCCAGAGCGCAATGAACCTTGGCGTGACCCTGGACAACCCCCGGTCATTCTCTGCAAACATCAAAGCAATGACTCGCTCCTGCAGGTTCATGCTCTACACAAGGTTATTATAGTTTTGTTATTTTCTGTTATTAATTAATTGTTTTAATTTTTTAAAAATGTTTTAATTTTTTATTCTGTTTAGTTTTGATTTCGTTTTCATGTTATTTAATTTGAGTTTGCGTATTAAGGACAGAAAGTAGCCTCATGCATGGTAGGCTAGGAGCCATGCATCTGTTGTAGGCCTACAGCAGGGGTACTGCAGTACTATTTATTCATGTGTTGTAGACCTATAGCATGGGTACTGCAGTACCATTTATTTATGTGTTGTAGACCTATAGCAGAGGTACTGCAGTACTATTTATTCATGTGTTGTAGATCTATAACAGAGGTACTGCAGTACTATTTATTCATGTGTTGTAGACCTAAAGCAGGGGTACTCCAGTAATATTTGAAAAAGTCTGGTCAAACACATGCCCTAGGTGGCATAGGTCCGGATGGATATTACCATTCAACGGAGTAGTAACAAACCCCAACCCATACAACCAAACTGTTCAAACTGTTCACACCACTCTTGTTGGCAGAGAGAAACAAGTGCAGTTCTAAAGCAAATTGCTTGCAATTCTAAACATTTTCCTTGTCTTATGTGTGTTCATATGATACCAGGAGTCAAATCCTGACCGAATTCCCTCCCCAAAATAATGGCAGTCTCACCTAGTCTTTATCCTGAAATTCTTTAACGATGTGCTTTGAGTCGGGAAGCAAATTCAGGAAGTGAATGTTTAAATTAAATAAACGGAACATAATACAAAACAAGAAACACGAACAGCACACAGAAAAGAAACTGAAACAGAAACAATGACACCTGGGGAAGGAACTAAAGGGAGTGACATATATAGGGAAGGAACTAAAGGGAGTGACATATATAGGAAAGGAACTAAAGGGAGTGACATATATAGGGAAGGAACTAAAGGGAGTGACATATATAGGAAAGGAACTAAAGGGAGTGACATATATAGGAAAGGAACTAAAGGGAGTGACATATATAGGGAAGGAACTAAAGGGAGTGACATATATAGGGAAGGAACTAAAGGGAGTGACATATATAGGGAAGGAACTAAAGGGAGTGACATATATAGGGAAGGAACTAAAGGGAGTGACATATATAGGGAAGGAACTAAAGGGAGTGACATATATAGGGAAGGAACTAAAGGGAGTGACATATATAGGGAAGGAACTAAAGGGAGTGACATATATAGGGAAGGAACTAAAGGGAGTGACATATATAGGGAAGGAACTAAAGGGAGTGACATATATAGGGAAGGAACTAAAGGGAGTGACATATATAGGGAAGGAACCAAAGGGAGTGACATATATAGGAAAGTAACTAAAGGGAGTGACATATATAGGAAAGTAACTAAAGGGAGTGACATATATAGGGAAGGAACCAAAGGGAGTGACATATATAGGAAAGTAACTAAAGGGAGTGACATATATAGGGAAGGAACTAAAGGGAGTGACATATATAGGGAAGGAACTAAAGGGAGTGACATATATAGGGAAGGAACTAAAGGGAGTGACATATATAGGGAAGGAACTAAAGGGAGTGACATATATAGGGAAGGAACTAAAGGGAGTGACATATATAGGGAAGGAACTAAAGGGAGTGACATATATAGGGAAGGAACTAAAGGGAGTGACATATATAGGGAAGGAACTAAAGGGAGTGACATATATAGGGAAGGAACTAAAGGGAGTGACATATATAGGGAAGGAACTAAAGGGAGTGACATATATAGGGAAGGAACTAAAGGGAGTGACATATATAGGGAAGGAACTAAAGGGAGTGACATATATAGGGAAGGAACTAAAGGGAGTGACATATATAGGGAAGGAACTAAAGGGAGTGACATATATAGGGAAGGAACTAAAGGGAGTGACATATATAGGGAAGTAACCAAAGGGAGTGACATATATAGGGAAGGAACTAAAGGGAGTGACATATATAGGGAAGGAACTAAAGGGAGTGACATATATAGGGAAGGAACTAAAGGGAGTGACATATATAGGGAAGTAACTAAAGGGAGTGACATATATAGGGAAGGAACTAAAGGGAGTGACATATATAGGGAAGGAACTAAAGGGAGTGACATATATAGGGAAGGAACTAAAGGGAGTGACATATATAGGGAAGTAACTAAAGGGAGTGACATATATAGGGAAGGAACTAAAGGGAGTGACATATATAGGGAAGGAACTAAAGGGAGTGACATATATAGGGAAGTAACCAAAGGGAGTGACATATATAGGAAAGTAACCAAAGGGAGTGACATATATAGGGAAGTAACCAAAGGGAGTGACATATATAGGAAAGTAACCAAAGGGAGTGACATATATAGGGAAGGAACTAAAGGGAGTGACATATATAGGGAAGGAACTAAAGGGAGTGACATATATAGGAAAGTAACCAAAGGGAGTGACATATATAGGGAAGGAACTAAAGGGAGTGACATATATAGAAAAGGTCATCAGGGGAGTGATGGAGTCCAAGTGAGTGATGACGCACAGGTGCGCGTAATGATGGTGACAGGTGTGCTCCATCATGAGCGGCCTGGTGACGGAGAGGCTGGAGAGGGAGCACACGTGACAGTACCCCCTCCCGTTCGGCTCCAGCTGCAGGACGCCAACCAAAATGACGACCCCGGGGATCAGGAGCAGACCAGTCACCTCTGCTGAGGTGTGGGAAACCGGTCAATCCAGCTGAGACGCGGGAGCATGGCGACCTAGAGCACCGGAGAGAGGTCATACGTGACAGTACCCCCTCCCGTTCGGCTCCAGCTGCAGGACGCCATCCCAAGGGACGGTTCCAGTGATCAGGAGAGGACTGGTCACCCCTGCTGATGTGCGGGAACCTGGAAATCCGGCTGAGGCTTGAAAGCCTGATGACCCGGCTGAGGCAGGGGACCCTGGAGATCCGGCTGAGGCATGAAAGCCTGTAGCGGCTCCCGGATCCGACGTCATTCCACCTGACACAAAAAAACTCTCCCTGATACTTCCCTTAGGTGACGCGTTATTCTGTAATGATGTGCGCTGAGAGTCAGGAAGCAAGTTCAGGGAGTGAGTATTTTAATCAAATAAATGGAAAATAATACAAAACAAGAAACACAGAAAGCACACTGACATGAAACTAAAACAGAAAGCCTGGGGAAAGAACTAAAAGGAGTGGAATATACAGTTGTCGGAAGTTTACATACACCACAGCCAAATACATTTAAACTCAGTTTTTCGCAATTCCTGACATTTAATCCTAGTAAAAATGATCTTTCTTAGGTCAGTTAAGATTACCACTTTATTTTAAGAATGTGAAATGTCAGAATAATAGCAGAGAGAATGATTTATTTTAGCTTCAATTTCTTTCATCACATTCCCAGTGGGTCAGAAGCTTACATACCAAATACTAATTGAGAGTAGTATTGCCTTTAAATTGTTTAACTTGAGTCAAACATTTCGGGTAGCCTCCACAAGCTTCCCACAACAAGTTGGGTGAATTTTGTCCCATTCCTTGTGACAGAGCTGTAACTGAGTCAGGTATGTAGGCCTCCTTGCTCGCACATGATTTTTCACTTCTGCCCACAAATGTTTACAGGATTGAGGTCAGGGCTTTGTGATGGCCACTCCAATACCTTGACTTTGTTGTCCTTAAGCCATTTTGCCACAGCTTTGGAAGTATGCTTGAGGTCATTGTCCATTTGGAAGACCCATTTGGGACCAAGCTTTAACTTCCTGTCTGATGTCTTGAGCTGTTGTTTCAATATATCCACATAATTTTTCTTTCTTATGATGCCATCTATTTTGTGAAGTGCACCAATCCCTCTTGCAGCAAAGCACCCTCACAACATGATACTGCCACCACCGTGCTTCATGGTTGGGATGGTGTTCTTCGGGTTGTAAATTCTCCCCCATAATTATGGTCATTATGGCCAAACAGTTCTAATTTTGTTTCATCAGACCAGAGGACATTTCTCCAAAAAGTACAATCTTTGTCCCCATGTGCAGTTGCAACACGTAGTCTGGCTTTTTTATGGCGGTTTTGGAGCACTGACTTCTTCCTTGCTGAGCGGCCTTTCAGGTTATGTCAATATAGGATTTGTTTTACAGTGGATATAGATACGTTTGTACCTGTTTCCTCCAGCATCTTCACAAGGTCCTTTGCTGTTGTTCTGGGATTGATTTGCACTTTTAGCACCGAAGTACGTTCATCTCTAGGAGACAGAACGTGTCTCCTTCCTGAACGGTATTACGGCTGAGTGGTCCCAAGGTGTTTATACTTGCGTACTATTGTTTGTACAGATGAACGTGGTACCTTCAGGCATTTGGAAATTGCTCCCAAGGACGAACCAGAATTTTGTTTCTGAGGTCTTGGTGGATTTCTTTTGATTTTCCCATAATGTCAAGCAAAGAGGCACTGAGTTTGAAGGTAGGCCTTGAAATACATCCACAGGTACACCTCCAATTGACTCAAATTATGTCAATTAGCCTATCAGAAGCTTCTAAAGCCATGACATGATTTTCTGGAATTTTCCAAACTGTTTAAAGGCACAGTCAACTTAGTGTATGTAAACTTCTGACCCACTGGAATTGGGGTACAGTGAATTATAAGTGAAATAATCTGTCTGTAAACAATTGTTGGAAAAATCTCGTGTCATGCACAAAGTAGATGTCCTAACCGACTTTCCAAAACTCTAGTTTGTTAAGAAGAAATTTGTTGAGTGGTTGAGAAACGAACTTTAATGGCTCCAACCTAAGTGTATGTAAACTTCCGATTTGAACTGTATAGGGAAGGTAATCAGTGGAGTGATGACGCGCAGGTGCGCGTAACGATGGTGACAGGTGTGCACCATCACAAGCAGCCTGGTGACCTAAAGGCCGGAGAGGGAACACACGTGACTTGTTCAGATGAACTTTTGAAGTTGGTTGTGTTTTTCCCTTTTATCTCTGTTCCACATGCTGCCATTTTCTGACACTACAATACAATTATAGATTTTTCCCAGCAATGTACTTAAAATAATCATACGATCGGTCCTTTTCCTTTTGCGACCGACTTCTGCTGGTGTTGGGTTTACTGCCGCCATTATTCAAGCCTATGCTTCACGCTCACACTCCATGTTCACCCTCTGATTTCTTCGCTGTTAGCTACTGATAGCGAGTGATTGTGATGCACATGCTAGCTCTATTTGAAACATTGGTAAATGGCAGCATTTACCTGCCAGATTCAGAATCAGAAAACCCCATTAGATTTTTTTTTTCTTTTTACAAAATCAGATTTTTGCCCAAAGTTTAAGAAGTAAAAGAAATTTGGTTTTTATTTGAGTTAGTTTCAGCATAGTTTCATTTTTCAGTTATTTAATGATTTTATTTCACTTTACTAAATCATTTTTCAAATTTTTGTTTTTCATTTTAGTTTCAGTTTTCATTTCCTATAATAACCTTGGTACGAACCTTCCTCATACAGGAAGCGATGCAGGTCCTAATCCTGGGGCTTATCATCTCACGTCTAGGCTACTACAACTTTCTGTTGGAAGGGCGCTCTGTTTGTGCCATCAAATCCCTGCAACTTGTCCAGAATGCCGCAGCCCATCCGGTGTTCAACATTCCCAAGTTAAACCATTTCATCCCACTCCTCCGCACACTCCACTGGCTTCCAGTCAAAGTTCAAATTCACTACAAGACCATGGTGCTTGAAACAGCAAGGGGAACTACCTTCAAATCATGCTCAAACCCTACATCCTATACTGAGCACTCCATTCTGCTACCTCTGGTCCCTTGGCCCTAAACTCTACAGGAGGGCAACTCCCACTCAGCTCAGTCAAAGCTCTTCTCTGTCCTGGCACAGCAGAGTCCCTACCCATCTTCCAAAATGTCTGAAACCCTACCTCTTCAAAGAGTATCTTAAATGAATCCCCCCTCCCCTACACATAAAAAAGAAATGTTCCTACTAGCACTGACTTTGCTGATAACTACTTTATTGAGGGAAAATTGACTAACTATTATTGTGATATGTTGTTGTCTCACCTAGCTATCTTAAGATGAATGCACCAACTGTAAGTTACTCTGGATAAGAGCATCTGCTAAATGACTCAAATGTCATTATGTAAATAATTACACTTTGCGTCTGTCCAACATTAAAGCACATAGTCGTGGACTGGCAAAGGCCAGGGGTTTTACTTACGCCAAAATAGATATGACTGGACTGGGAATGCCCAGTGGGGGCCCGCGGGCCTTTAGATCAAAGCCTTGGCCTGCTTCAATCCAAATAGGGCTCATTAGGGATGCTGAGAGGCAAAGAGATGAATACTGTAACACTGAGGAGAATACTACAACCCTGACTAGTACACATGTCTTCTGAGTTGGGGAACTCAGGGGGAGGGGGGATCCACTCTTGGAGCTACACTGTAAACACTACAGGAAACGTTTTACAGTGTAGTGGAGGGCAAGGTTCTGTTCTTCTGTTCAGTCAGCATTTAGTTATATTTCATAATTCTATTTCATGGATCTATTTCATCATTCTATTTAAAAAAAATAAAAGTACTGCCATTTCACCTCAGAAAAATGCAATCAAGAAAACATGATAAAGTTAGAAAACACGATGACGTGTGAAGGTTCATGTCTGTTGTGGTCATCTTACAGGTTGAAACAGCAAGAGAAAGGAAAACGTTTGACTGGAGCGAGATCGCCTGGAGTCTATCCCACCAAGGCCGACATTTCAATACAGTTTGTTGATGTTGTTGTTCCTGTCCCCTCTTCAGGGGTCGTACAGAGATGATGCTGGGGATTATGGAAACATTGGCATTTTCCTTTTTCTCTCCAAATGTCCAAGGTCTACAGAGAGAGGGGGGCATGTCTTTCATTTATTTTTATTCTACCTCCCAGGACTCTAAGTGTAATGTTGAACTCGTTTGGTGTTGAGGAGCTTCTGTGGCAGCACAATGCCATCCTAGAGTGCTGGCCTGCCTGCTTTCCTGCCCGCCCGCCTGCCTGTTGCTGCTGTAACCGAGGCAAGCAGTCAGGTGAGCCCCTCTGGAAGTGTACGGCTAATTTGTATTCGCCAAATAAATGATGTGTAACGGCGTTCTTCGTTCGTTGAAAGAGAGTCGGACCGAAATGCAGCGTGGTGGTTACTCATGTTTTTAATGAAAAAAGTGACGGTACATGAAATAACGAATAAATACAAAAACAACAAATGGAACGTGAAACTTATTACAGCCTATCTGGTGAAACTACACAGAGACAGGAACAATCACCCACGAAAGACAAAGCGAAACTCAGGCTACCTAAATACGGTTCCCAATCAGAGGCAATGAGAAGCACCTGACCCTGATCGAGAACCACCTCAGGCAGCCAAGCCTACACTCGACACACCCCTAATCAACCACAATCCCAATGCCTACAAAACCCAATATGAATACAACACGTAAACCCCTGTCACACCCTGGCCTGACCAAATATATAACGAAAACACAAAACACTAAGACCAAGGCGTGACATGATGGTCGTCTGCAGGGTCTGGATGAGCGATCAATGTTGAAGAAAACAGGCAGTCGATGAGGTATTGAGTGAGTGAGCTTTTGGTGTTTTGTTTCATTCCTTTCTGTTTCGGGTATGGTGTGTTTATACCAGCCAAGCCATTCTGTTGGTGTCATTGTAGTGCTTTTACTATTGCCAGAATTCAACTCTCCATTGGATGAATTATTGGAGGTTTGCTGATGATTGTCTCTCGAATGGACTTGGTTGTTCATATCAGTTAAAAGTACACACACACACCTCCTTACACCCTTGTTGTGACTAAATGTCAACAACAGTAAAATATTTATATCCATGCTTCTTCTTGTGGTATAATTAAGCAATAAGGCACGAGGGGGTGTGGGATATGACCAATATACCACGGCTAACGGCTGTTCAGCATTCAGGGCTTGAACCACGCAGTTAATGAGTGACATTATAAACGGGATGGTTCAAGCCCTGAATGCTGATTGGCTGACAGCCGTGGTATATCAGACCGTGTACCCCTGGTATGACAAAACGTTTATTTCACAAGTGACAATAATGTATTGGTGTTTTTCTCTTTCTGCCAGCTTTGCCTCAGGACAAATACATTAACCAGATTACCATAACAACTGACCGAGTCATTTGGTATTTTTTGTGTATCCAATTAGCAACCTAGAAACACATTGGCAATTTTCTGTCGGGAGACACACACTTTGATACAGTGGACCTTGAAATCTGTCATGAACACCATCATCTCAGAGGACTGATCCACAAACAGATCTTCTCTCTCTGTCTCCCCCTCTCCCTCCCCTCCCCCTCTCCCTCTCCCTGTCTCTCCCTCCCTTCCGTCTCTCTCTTCATCTCTCCTTCCCTCCCACACTCTCTCTCCCCTTCTCTCTCGCTCTCTCTCTTCCTTACCCTCCCTCTCTCTCTCTCTCGCTCTTCCTTACCCTCTCTCTCGCTCTCTCTCTCTCTTCCTCCCTCTCTCTATCCATCTCTCTCCCTCTCTCTAAGCTAAGCATCAGTCAGGTTGGAAATTGTTCTCTCCTCATCAGAGACATAGAGCCCTGTGACAATCTGCTATTGTTTTGAGCTTGGTCACATTCTGTGGGCACAAACAGGAGAACAAAAAGATCTGGTACTGGTAGTCCCTCTGTTTCAAATCAATTTGTTTCCATTCTTTTGCATTGGACCCTGGTTCTGTCTTGTGTTGAACTTCCCCTCTGTCTGGCTTGGCAGGTCTAGTGATGGCATCAGTGGCCTGCATCTCCTCTCCCTGTCAGCTCTGTCCTCTGCCTCTGCTAACCTGCCTCTCACCTGTCTGTCAACACTGAAACCTGCTTGGAGAAGCATCCATCCACTGACATGTAGCCTCACAGCCTGCTGTGTCAGTGCTTATAGCTGCAGTGTTTGTGGTTTTGTTTCCTGTCTTTTCAAACATGGTGCCAAGTCTCATGAGGTGTATGGCAAAGCTGGCATCTTTAGGATTTGTGCTGTAGGAACTCCATTTGTTGTGCATATTATGGTAATGTGTGCAAAGCTGCTTTACTGTTTCCAGATCCCTGTTATATCTCTGGGCAGAATCGGGCCCACTCACCAGTAGCTAATATGCATCATAATGTAACCACACACAGACACACGCACACACACAAACTGTCCCGTTATCGTTGCTAAGGCTGTCCCAAAATGAAAGGCTACTAATTACTGTCACTAATCAATGCGCTTCCGGTCTGAAAGCGCTTGCCAGCATTTTCTGTCCCGCCGTTTAGCTGTCCCCCGGAGTTAAGAGGGCTTTATGGGGGATAAACGAAGCCATTCAGAGTAATGAGACACCAAAGAACGCAGGTCAAAAGCTCTTTGAATATCATATTACAGCAGAGTATTGAGTCACGGGTATTAAGTCAATTGGAGGGTGAAATTTCTGCACGGCAGCCCATGGTAGAATGTGGAAAGGGGGTGCATGCTTTAGTTAAACTTTTTATTTAGGCTCAAAGTAACAAAGCAGAATTGCTATGTTAATCACTTGAATGCGTCCTCAGCCCTGTGCAGAAATGCTGAAACTGGTATCTGATCATGCTGTGGTTACTACTTGTCTTACCTAGGCTACTGCAAGATAAGTTACATGCTGTGGTTACTACTTGTCTTACCTAGGCTACTGCAAGATAAGTTACATGCTGTGGTTACTACTTGTCTTACCTAGGCTACTGCAAGATAAGTTACATGCTGTGGTTACTACTTGTCTTACCTAGGCTACTGCAAGATAAGTTACATGCTGTGGTTACTACTTGTCTTACCTAGGCTACTGCAAGATAAGTTACATGCTGTGGTTACTACTTGTCTTACCTAGGCTACTGCAAGATAAGTTACATGCTGTGGTTACTACTTGTCTTACCTAGGCTACTGCAAGATAAGTTACATGCTGTGGTTACTACTTGTCTTACCTAGGCTACTGCAAGATAAGTTACATGCTGTGGTTACTACTTGTCTTACCTAGGCTACTGCAAGATAAGTTACATGCTGTGGTTACTACTTGTCTTACCTAGGCTACTGCAAGATAAGTTACATGCTGTGGTTACTACTTGTCTTACCTAGGCTACTGCAAGATAAGTTACATGCTGTGGTTACTACTTGTCTTACCTAGGCTACTGCAAGATAAGTTACATGCTGTGTTTCTAAAAAAAAATGCAATAACTACACCTGTTAGTGTTTAGTGTAAGGTTAAATAACATTGTACACTGTCATGCCTACGCTGTGGTTGTAATCTGTTTACTTGATGTACATTCAACAAGTATACAATTTCGACCAGAAAATTGTGCCATAATGATATCCAATGCCTTGAGTTCAGGGCACGGTTTGACAAAAGCATCCCAAGGCTCAAGTTCATCGTTAGATCCTTCATAGTAGCATTGATAAATCTCAGAGCTGTTTTCCAAAACCATCGTTATTCAGGATTGGACACATTTTTTACATTTTTTACCAAATGTGCCTAATTCGTTTATTAATACATTTTCAAGTTCATAACTGTGGACTCTCCTCAAACAATAACATGATATTCTTTCACTGCAATAGCTACTGTAAATTGGACAGTGCAGTTAGATTAACAATAATTTGTTAAGCTTTCTGCCCATGTCAGATATGTCTATGTCCTGGGAAATGTTCTTGTTACTTACAACCTCATGCTAATCACATTAGCTCACGTTAGCGCAACCTCATGCTAATCACATTAGCTCACGTTAGCTCAACCGTCCCGTGGGGGGACAACGATCCTGTAGAGGTTTTAATCTAACGCCTGCCTCAGACCACTCGTGGAACAGATAAGTATATTGTTAGATGCTTTTCTGCCCTCCCTGGTCACTTTATACACAGAAGAGCTCTGCAAAACATAGATTCACATAGTTTATCCGTCTCTCTGTGACCACAGATAACTTCAGAAAATACAAATACAAAGTTGCAAAAGTCTTTTATACAAGCGAAGTATAAAAATACGTGCCAAATGTAAACCAAGATGACTGCATTAAAACAGAGTAGACTATAGGCCTATTTCAATCATATTGAAATATGCGTCATGTTCAATAAATGGAGTTCTATTTTGCTACTTACTTGTAGGCTACTGGCTATAATTTGTCTCAATACATTTGAAGATGTGTAGCCTAACATGTGCGCAATGATGTGACAAATCTATGCTTTTGTGGAATTGTATTGGGTAAGCATTAGAATAAGCCACCTCAATATTTGCTGCCATAGGTAGTAATATCTTTCTAGGAGCTGATCCGTCGTCAGTATTGTGAAATATAACCTTCGGGTAAAATTTGAATTGAGAAAGCTGATCTGAGAGCAGGACAGACCTTGATTTTTATCCTATAACTATTGGCACATGCTCCAGCAACTGACCTCTCTTCGTGGTGAGAAAGATGCATCATTAAAACACTTGTAAGCCTAAATTCCATCGCTATTGGGAAACTGGCCCGGGTGGGTAAAGGTTTAGCTGGGTTAACATTATTGCAATGTTTGGCAACCTTTCAAAACACGCGAGTCTTCAAGCCACATGGTACACTGAAGTCATCACTTTACCACACAGTCGAGAATTTCTCCGCTAACCTTGTAGCTGGACTGGATTATTAAAAGCCAAATAGACAGTACTTTGTCCGGGGACAGTTAGCGTAGTTCTCCTAATAGTTTTTTTTTTTTAAAGAGTCAAATTAGCGAAGTTAGAAGGACAACAGCAACATTACCCGACTTAATGGTTACCGTGACGATGTGTGTCTGTCATAATTACCTCATTATGTGCCTATCTATCACTCACGTGTCGGGAAAAGATCTGAATCCCCCGATTGCTTCACAAATAGAAAGTGCATTGCGGATGGTGCACTGAATGTGACTCTGGAAAGCGTCGATGTTGATTTGATGGATGAAGCGAGGAAAGACTGCCAGTGTCACTCCATCAGAGCTAATGGAGCTGAGAAAGAGAGAGAGACTTCAGGGAGCCCAATACTAAGGGCCAAGGTTGCATAAAATCTCATTCATTCCACATAATTATAAACGGAGAGAGTTTTCTGTGGTGATGGTATTGTGTCCTTTACTTTTCTTTTCTTTCTCTCTCACCTCTCTTACCGGCAATCAATGAAGCAATGTTCAATGTGAAATATGGATACACTTAGGCCCACTGACATGTAATTAAAATGTGTGTTTTTTGCAGAGAAGATAGTGTTTATATGCCTTGCTTACAGTGTAGCAATTACCATCTTAGACCAATGTTATCTTAGACCAATGTTATCTTAGACCAATGTTATCTTAGACCAATGTTATCTTAGACCAATGTTATCTTAGACCAATGTTATCTTAGACCAATGTTATCTTAGACCAATGTTATAATCATAGACCAATGTTATAATCACAGGCTAATGTTATAATCATAGGCCAATCATAGACTAATGTTATAATCATTGACCAATCATAGACCATTGTTATAATCATAGACCAATGCCGGTTAAGGGTTTAGCCTAAATACCATATCCTATTGACTCTTATTTGCCAGTGCGTGCGAGTGTGTGTGCGTGCGAGTGTGTGTGTGTGTGTGTGTGTGTGTGTGTGTGTGTGTGTGTGTGTGTGTGTGACTGTGACTGTGACTGTGACTGTGACTGTGTGTGTATGTGCCCCATGCCTTGGTTTGGAGAGGCTCACAGGGGAGAGTGACAGAGCTGTGAAAAGGAGGCAAGATGAATGACTACCACTCCCGTTTACTCTCCATCCCTCCATCTATCTCTCCAGGCGGTAGGAAGTTAAAGCATGTCTTTCTGGCTGTCATCCACCGCCATTGTGGACTCTATAAAGGTGAACCAGAACAACAATAGTCAGGGTGATAACAGTACCTGGCAGGCAGAGAGAGGGCTGTAGAGCATGCTACTCATGTACAGTCCATTGACTGCAGGGAATAGGTGTAGTAATGTCCCATGGACATAGTACTGTATGTTAGAAAATAACCTTTCTTTTGAATAGGGCCACCACTCTGTCATGGGTGGGGGGGGTTAGTATAGTCAGTAGCTAGCTCTGAACGTATGTAGTCTGTAGATACCGCTACATTACACTTTAAAACCTGATAAGTTCCGGCTACTCAAACATTTTGAGGAAACCGATTACCTAGAAATGAGTACTTAAGAAACTTAAATAGCTGAAGTGAGCAGGACATATGTGACTCACCACCTGGATTCGGTCTTATGTAGCAACATTTGAATGTCTGCTTGTTACATTGGAAAAGGTAGAGAATCAGAGCTACAAAATCGTATATCATACACTGCATTTGAGGAAACAATGGGCGAGTAATAATGCTTTGAAAGTTGATCAACTTGTAAACTCACTTTTGTGAAAACCGTCTTTCAATGTTTTGGTACTACTATTGGAGAGCCCTTCTTTGTCTGCACCCATTCAGCATTGTTCACACCCTCTTAAGCCTTAGCCCCACCCATTCAGCATTGTTCACACCCTCTTAAGCCTTAGCCCCACCCATCTCTTTATGGGTTGATCAGTGCGTTCTGTACTAATTTGCCAGCTGCTTCCAGACATCTAAGAGAGAGAACAGCTCACTGAACATTACTCGCCCTATCAGAGCTGGTTAGGCTGTTATGTTATCCAGAGCGTTGGCAACTATGCTGTCAGATTGTCCGTTCGTAAATTCAGAGTGTTTCGCGTTCAGAGCACATACTAGATGCTCTGGCCAATAAGCAGGGATGATTCCAAAGCTCTGACCTCACAACGACAGTCAAGCACCCAAGCTAACTGGCTAACATTGGCTAGCTACTTCCAGACACATAATGAAAGAGCATCCCAATCTGACCATTTTACTCCCCCTAGTAGACCTGGTTAGGCTGTTTTCATGCTAGGATGTAACAGTGCTGCTGGCAACAATTTAATTATGCTTTGTTGCCGACATATTCAATGGGTGTTGAGTGTTCAAAAATGTATCAGTTATTCTGTGCTCTGGCACACTAAGACAAGAGTCTTTTGTTAAGAATTATAGCTAGATAGGTAAACAATGAATCCCAACGCATGACGTAACGTTGGTTAGCGAGCCAGCCAGCTAACGTTAGCTAGCTCACAATACCCTTTAACTTGAATTGAAAATACTTTACGTCAAAATTAGAAACATGTAAGATCTGAAAATGTAGCTAGCTAGACTATTTTACCTGTGGTCTGAAATCAGAGTAGATTGCCAGAGCGAATTTACCAGCTGGTACGTCTATCAACAGTTGCAGTGACATTCTATTGAAAATGATACTTGCATGGAGTGTTTTGTTAAGACATGTAGCTAGGTAGCTAGCTAAACAATGGACCATAATCAGAACTCATGATGTTACTACCCTGCATGATTCTACAGGTAGCTAGCCAACCAGGTTCAATGGCTATAACTAGTCAAGCAAATATGTCTGAGAAAACGAAGAATAAGATCATACACATAACATCAGCTAGTGACCCAGCTAGCTTACGTTAGCTAACTAACAGAAAACTTGATATTAAACCACATTCTGTCAAAATTAGAAACACGTATATTTGAAAATGTAGCTAGCTAGACTACATCATGGTTGGACGTGTCTCCTGTCTTATGCCATGCATGGTTGCCTTTAGTTTGAAGATGTAATATAAACAGGTGTTTTCTCTATCTCCTAATGCTATCATACTCGAATTCCACTGATTTCAAAACTTGGTCCTCCAGAAAGTGGAGAGCATACACATAACGTTAGCTAGCGAGCCAGCCAGCTACCGTTAGCTAGCTAACTGTACACTTTAACTTGACATTAGGTTTATGCAGTTGTACTATGCAATAAAAAAATGTAAAGCCACGTTTGACGCGATTACCTAGACATACTGACCAGCTCCAATAGACAGACGCGTGCTATATGGCAGACCAATCCAAACTATTTTCTCGGCATGTCCAACCCACTCATTATCTTAGCCAATCATGTATAGCGAGAAGGTTGCTGGCTTTTTCTCTGGCTAAACCAACTAGGCTCGTAATTTTATAATTGTATTTGTATTTACAGATGGCATTCATGTTTGATATTATGGCACATGAAAGTTCACATGTTCGAGAAGGCATTTCTGCCCCCCCAAAAAAATCAAAAAATGTAATGGACGTTCAAACGTCTTGACTTGGGACAAGTTTCCTGAATCAGGTCACATATGAGCAATACAAATGCAGTTATTTTTTTGTAAGGTATACTTACATTTAATGTGCGAGGCCTCCAATAATTATCCAGCGTGCCTTGCCTTTTTTATTGATTTGTAGAGTTACCACCCACGACTGTATTTGTCAGTGACAGAGACATGGTTGTTGGATTTGTTCATATTTAGATCTGTGGCCTTTACCAAGTGACATCCTAGGGGAATGTTATCACTATAATTACACCTCTACATATATCTTATGGCCTTATACAATTGCCTGAATCTCATAGTACACATGCCACATCAGGGTTACAAAATTCCACAAACTTTCTGCCTAAAAATTCCAGGGATTTTCTGTTAAGGATTTCTGGAAAATCTGTGAAAAGTACCAGACTTTTGCAACCCTACTGTAAATCGCATTGTGCTGGCTTGCAAAGTGATGTGGTATTCCTGTTGGAATCTAGCCAGCTTTAGGCATTCCAACAATTGACATTTTTATTCACCCACAACCTGCATTCATGACTGTCAGGGTTAAGAAGAAACAGAGGAAACTACCTAAGCCATTTAAACTGGAACAACTATTTAATTACAAAAATGTAATGATTGAACTTCCGGGGTAAATGGTGTTATAACTTTTTTTTATTTATTTTGCTTTGACTTCTGATTAAGTTTTTAGTCAGTACCACATAAACCTTTTAAGTAATGACTTTTCATTAATATCTCACAAATAGTCTGCTCACGTGCTTGTTTACATGGTGTACGTACTACATAGGTGTATGACACCACTAGTAACACCATGACAGGCCCAGTAGACAGTCATTTAAGGTGTCAACAGGTTATTTTGTCTGTGTATGAGTGAGCTCTCATGGAGGGTTTTCCTATTTCAAGGCTAATCCCAATTTGTTTGTGCAGATCAAGCGATCTGGACTGATGCTGATTGGAACGTTAATAAAAATGCCTCGGGGGGTTCTGCCCACTCTCTATGTTCCACTCAGTTTCTCCACACCCTCTTCTTTAGCCAATGGGATACCGTATAATAGGAAACAAATCATAGCCACATGCATCTGAATCAGTGATGAACCAAGCCCATTTTGTTAGATTCTGTACATAATTATGCCTGTACACAGGCAGTATTGTCAGTTTGACAATTAACCACAGCCTTTAATAAGGCTATATAAAAAAACAGATGTATGCTTAAGCTGTGGCATTTTCTAATTCCCTTGAAGGATTAGGGCTTTCCTTACCTTGATTCATAAATTCCCCTGCCTAGACAATATTTATCATGTCTCTATAATTCTGATGCATATTGTTTTTCTATGACCTCTCTCTTTCTCTCTCGGTTGTATTTAATTTCAGTCAAATTTTCTAGGTGGAACAAGATTGTCCTCTGGTGGTTTAACCACAGTAGTGACACTCATAACTCTATCCACTGAATGAGGGTGTGGTCTGAGTGTGGATGGGAAATCAGAAAACAATCTGTTATTGGCAGAGAGTTTTGGAACTCTTTCTTATTGGTCTATTAACTCATTTACCACCTGGTGATGTCACAGTGGAATGCCAAAACTCCATCCCACCAAAACCGCCTGGAATGTCTGGCGGTCTGTTCAAACAACGTTTACACTAAAAAAGGATTTATCATCATTCTCACAATTTCACAGTATCACTCCAACCTCATAGTGTGGAAATATACACAGTGTACAAAACATTAGAAACACCCGTTTAAAAAGCATTCCACGGGGATGTTGGCCCATGTAGAGTCCCAAAGCTTCCCATGGTCGTGTCAAGTTGACTGGATGTCCTTTGGGTGGTGGACCATTAAGTCATGATACACACGAGCAACTGTTGAGTGTGAAAACCCCAGCAGCTCTTGACACACTCAGGCCTGGCACCTACTACCATACCCCTTTCAAAGGCACGTAAATGCTTTGTGCTGCCCAGGCCTCAATTGTCCCAAGGCTTTAAAATCCTTCTTGAACCCTTCATCTACACTGATTGAAGTGGATTTAATAGGTGACGTCAATAATGGATCATAGCTTTCACCTGGGTTTACCTGGACGGTCTATGTCATGGAAAGAGCAGTTGTTCCAAATGTTTTGTACACTCAGTGTATGTAAAACACCGGAATATCATGTTTTTGAGTGCAATGGGCCTTAAATCTCAAAACCTGACTACATGTATGTTACATCAATTACTGGGCAACAGTCGAGCAGACTGCTATAATCATCTGCGGTTAGCTGATATGTTAAACACCTATGCATTGTGAGATCTGGCAATTGTCTGCAATTTAGTCAGACAGGAAAGACCCCATTAGTAATTGAGGTCAAGTTCCTGCCTGACTACATTGAATCAAATGCCAGATAGAGTTGTGTCCTATAGAAAGATGTGTCAATATTAGAGTGTGTTCTTTACTGGCAGACCTTTCTCACTGTGCTCCACTGGAACACAGCACTTCTGACTAGTTTGACTGTATACATACACTGATATGCAGGGGTATTATTTTGTGTATACGTGTATACACTTGGAACTATGCTCACAGTAATCATAATACTTTGCACCCGAACTGCCGTCTGTTTGGAGTAAGAAATCATGAATGTGTTTACGTGTTTGAATGTCTTCCTTCGTTGTTTATCTCTGTTGGACCCAGGCCTTCATGGAAAGGGTTCAGTTGGGCCTTCATGGAAAGAGTTCGGTTGGGCCTTCTCTTAAGTGTAACGCTCTGATTGTCCACAAGAGGTCACAATTTCCTTCTTCCTAGATGTTCGTGGCTTTAATGCCTTGTCCTGTAGTCTGAAGCAGAACTAACAGGGTGGTGTTTCTTTTCACTCGTTCAGGAAGAGTGGTCCTCTGAAGACAGTGAATCAGCCGTGTTGATGATCCCCAGTGGGGTGTTGAGAGCAGTATAGTAGACGATGGTTGGAAGAGAATAACCGGAGGGTCCTACTTCAATTCACTTTCTTAGGTACAGTACTTATAACAGCTACTCAGCCATAGCATTGGATCGTTAGAAAGGCTACTTTGTCGTCTTCACTTCGGGTTGATTTTCACGGTTGTAACCAATGGAGACCTAAGCTGCAGCTTGAGTCCTTCTGGTCTGATATGTTAATTCTCAACTCATCCTTTATACACTCCATGAGCTCCCTCAGGCATGGCTAAATACTGGGGCAAAGTATCATCAGAACTATGATCTCATTAGAAAACTAAAATCACATTCCTATCTTAACAAAACATACTCTCATCATCTTTGATATTTCCTACACAACGTAAAGGATGAAAACTTGACATATACAGTGTGTATACTGTTCAAGTTAAAATATTTGCATCATCATTTTTTTTATACCATTTTTAATGACATCACAAAATAGACATTCGTTTTCCATAGACCATCTCTCATCATTCCCCACATTCGGATCTCAGGAATATTGTTCCAGTGGTCACTTTTGGACATTAGAGTTTTGGGGATCGGCAAAAAGTCTGATTCAAAGCCAATTCCAATCACTTCCTCTATACACAATATTTCCAGGTTCTTGATATCCTCCTTTTCTTCGGTCTTTGCTAATTGACTTGCCTCTTCAATTCAAACCACACGTTTTCAATGGGGTTCAAGACCAGAGACTGAGATGGCAATTGCAAAATGGGATTTTGTGGCAAATTAACCATTTCTTTGTGGATTTTGATGTGTGCATGGGTTTATTGTCTTGATGGAAGATCGACTTGCAGACAAATTTTCTAATTGTGGCCCTTGGATTTTTCTTTTTTTTCTTTTCCTCACTGTGCCTTTGGACAATATACACTTGGTTCCTCTACCAGGCAAGTTTACCACTGTTACAGTGGTTTTGTACATAAATTGTCACCCAAATAGTTGTAAGTGGTGTTTGGTTTTTCAGTAGTTTTTTGTACCCATTGCCTGATTTATGAAAGTCAACAACCATTTGCCTCTTTTCATGTGTGAGTTCTTTGCCTTTTCCCGTGTTGATGGATGACAAAGGCCTCCTGAGTCCTCTCTCCTCCGTCCTCTCTCACCTCCTTTTGAAAAAGGTAAAAGGTAATCGAGGAGGGTGAACATGGACGGAGTTGAGTTTGAGTTTATTTTTTATTTTTACAGGGACAGTGCACATTAATCAACATTTCAGTAAAAGTGCCGGTTTTAGCCAACCGGCTAATTTTCAACCGCAGTCCCTGGGCAGGTTATTAAAAACAATTACAATATAAACAATAGCAACATAGAACAAGCAAGACATAGCATACAGACAGAGCAACATAGGACAAGCAAGACGTAGCATACAGACAGAGCAACATAGGGCAAGCAAGACATAGCATACAGACAGAGCAACATAGGACAAGCAAGACATAGCATACAGACAGAGCAACATAGGGCAAGCAAGACATAGCATACAGACAGAGCAACATAGGACAAGCAAGACATAGCATACAGACAGAGCAACATAGAACAAGCAAGACATAGCATACAGACAGAGCAACATAGGGCAAGCAAGACATAGCATACAGACAGAGCAACATAGAACAAGCAAGACATAGCATACAGACAGAGCAACATAGGGCAAGCAAGACATAGCATACAGACAGAGCAACATAGGGCAAGCAAGACATAGCATACAGACAGAGCAACATAGAACAAGCAAGACATAGCATACAGACAGAGCAACATAGGGCAAGCAAGACATAGCATACAGACAGAGCAACATAGGACAAGCAAGACATAGCAACATAGGACAAGCAAGACATAGCAACATAGGGCAAGCAAGACATAGCATACAGACAGAGCAACATAGGACAAGCAAGACGTAGCATACAGACAGAGCAACATAGGACAAGCAAGACATAGCAACATAGGACAAGCAAGACATAGCAACATAGGACAAGCAAGACATAGCAACATAGGGCAAGCAAGACATAGCATACAGACAGAGCAACATAGGGCAAGCAAGACATAGCATACAGACAGAGCAACATAGGACAAGCAAGACAGACAGAGCAGCATAAAACAAAAAGCAGCAAGACAAAATTCATAAAAGCAACAAAGTGTTTCCACACCTCACAAGCTACAGACAAAAGACAACATGGAGAGCGGCAACACACAGCTAGGGACCATGTTCACAAATCTGATTGGCATTTAGCCATGTCTTCATGCATTTTGTGAAAGTGTGATATGTGGTGCAGTTATGTGTGTCTGATGGCAGTGTATTCCAGACATGGGAAGCTCTCACAGAGAAAACAGATTTACTAAAGGTGCTTTTCCTTAAGGGAACTATACAGTCACCTCTCATGGCAGACCTTGTGGATCTGCTGCAAGAGCTCATGCTTTCTAAGGATGTGACAATGATGATGGCTATTGGGCTTCCTATCAAGCACTTTGAGAGCCTGTTTGTAGACAGACTGAATAGGTTTTAATGTTGTACAGCAAGCTTGGGCCCAACTAGTCAAGCAGTATGTTAAGTGGGGGAGTATCATAGACGGAAATGCACTTGTTTGAAATGATTCTCCTTCTCGACTAGTGCGTCATCAGGCAAATTACGTTCACAGAGGTGGATCCCAAAATAAATGTGTAAAGTGATCAAAACTATTTAAGTCAGTTGTGCAAGCCTTTTTTAAAGATAAAACGCTATGTCTAATATTGTTTTTAAACATGTGAATGCTTTTGTCCTCCGACAAAACAAAAGATGATTCAAAGTGGGTGTGGCAGATTTTAAGACTCGGTGAAAGGTGGCGAGGAGGACACTCTTCCATTTGCCTACTAACAAATTTACATCTCTCGACAGCTTATCGGTTTGCGGGTCATGGAGGAGAGAGGGTGGGAGATGGACTGTTGTCCAAATGAAAAAAAGGGATTTTACATGTGCGTTACCTTATTTTCATACCCCAGTGAAACAGGAAGCAATGGAAGGCCTCAATACAGTTCCTAATACTGAGATGAATGTAAAAAAGTAGAATGTTAATGCAGAATAAATTTTGCCAATAATTTTGACACCTCTAATTTTTAGGTTTAAAAAAAAAGTTTTTTAATCCTAAAACATTTCTCTGAACAATTGTATTTGTGTAAAATAATGCATAATTTTTTTAAATATATATAGTCTTTTTCGCAAATTTTTATCAAGGGTGCCAATTTTAGACGTGACTGTATAGTACAGTACATGCAAAAACAGAGATATTGAAACAAACAATTCTAAAAAATCTAATCACAATAGAGCGTGCTGGGAAATATGATAATGACCAGCTTGACCAGCTAGACCAGGCCTGGGCAATTATTTTCCATGGAGGGCCACATTAGAATATATATTTTTCCATCGCGAGCTAGAATCATATTACAGGATTATGCATCATGTGTATGACTGTGTTGACAGATATATCTACTATAAATGATGTCCAGATATGCTACTTATTTTACTTTTTTAACATACACAGAAATAAACCACATCCATGTTCTCCTTTTGGTAGGTATTTTCAATATCAAACATGCAATGAACTACACAGAGGGAAAAGTACACTGTGCATAATAATAATATGCATATATTAGCATCTGGGACAGAGTAGGAGGCAGTTCACTATGGGCACGCGATTAATCTAAAGTGAAAATGCTGCCCCCTATCCCTAAAGTTATGCACAAAAACACGAGAAATAGAGAGAGCTCAACGTTACATTTAAACTACCCAATCAGTGTGAGGAGTGAAGTCTCTGATGGGCATTGACTATAGCAGTGAAGTCAGGAATAGTTTCTGACGTCGCTATACTCAGGATTTCTGATAGTTGAGAGTCAGTAAGAGATGATCTGTGCCTTGACTTGAAATATTTCATCACTGAAAATTAATGTTCACATGACTGTTTCGCATGACTCCTAATCTTTGGAAAGTTTTGTTCATCAAGAGTTGCATAGAACCTTGTCAGTGACATTGTTTTGAATAGTTCTCCAATCACTGCATCAGACTGAAGATCGATAAGCTCAAGTTGCAGGTCAGTGGGAGCGTTATCCATATTGAAGGTGAAAGGAGAGGTAACCTACATCATGTCATTTTCCAACACTTTGAAATCCTCAAAACGACAAGAAAACTCACAATTCAAAGCACTCAGCAGCGATGTATACTTCTCCCGCTGGTCATCTGATAGGGAAAAGAATAGTAGTGTCGGAAGGTGTGTTAAATTGTTGGCTTCTATTTGGCAGGTCAGGGGGAGTAATTTTCCCTTGAAGGCTTTGACAAGACTGTACATCTGATGTGCAAAAAGGCCCTTCCCTTGTAGTTTGGAATTCAGTTCATTCATGAAGGCCAAAACTAAGGCAAAAACTCAGCAATATCCGACTTCAGGTCCTCCTTTTAAGCACATTCCCCAAACAGCCATCTCATGTTTGTGTGGTAGGTGAGATCTGCTTGACCCGACTCTGTCTCTTCCAACAGTGAGACAAACTGCCTGTGGTTTAAAGATTTTGCTCTTATGAAGTTTACCACTTTAGTGACTGTCTCCACAACATGGCTCATTTTCAGAACACATTTCCAGAACACCTCCTGATGAATAATGCAATGCAGGAAAATCATTTTCTGATCTGGGTTCAGCTCAGCAACTTGATCTTGTGTCCTTTTCAAAAGGCCAATGTTTTTTCCTGTCAAGTTTGGGCACCCATCAGTGGTCCCACTGGATAACTTTTCAAAACTCAGTCCCAGCTTTGCCACACACTTATTAACCTCCTACAATAAGTATTTCCCTGTGGTTGTGCTCTTCATTGACTGCACTGAAGCAAGGTCCTCTGTAATTTCAAAGAAAGTCTGGGGTTACGCCTCGTAAGAATACAACTGCGCCGTGTCACGTGCATCACTGTTCTCATCCAGGCTCTCATCACTGCTCTCATCCAGGCTCTCATCACTGTTCTCATCCAGGCTCTCATCACTGCTCTCATCCAGGCTCTCATCACTGCTCTCATCCAGGCTCTCATCACTGCTCTAATCCAGGCTCTCATCCAGGCTCTCATCACTGCTCTCATCCAGGCTCTCATCACTGCTCTCATCCAGGCTCTCATCACTGCTCTCATCCAGGCTCTCATCCAGGCTCTCATCACTGCTCTCATCCAGGCTCTCATCGCTGCTCTCATCCAGGCTCTCATCTCTGCTCTCATCCAGGCTCTCATCGCTGCTCTCATCCAGGCTCTCATCACTGCTCTCATCCAGGCTCTCATCGCTGCTCTCATCCAGGCTCTCATCACTGCTCTCATCCAGGCTCTCATCACTGCTCTCATCCAGGCTGTCATCCAGGCTCTCATCACTGCTCTCATCCAGGCTCTCATCACTGCTCTCATCCAGGCTCTCATCACTGCTCTCATCACTGCTCTCATCCAGGCTCTCATCACTGCTCTCATCCAGGCTCTCATCACTGCTCTCATCCAGGCTCTCATCACTGCTCTCATCCAGGCTCTCATCACTGCTCTCATCCAGGCTCTCATCACTGCTCTCATCCAGGCTGTCATCCAGGCTCTCATCACTGCTCTCATCCAGGCTCTCATCACTGCTCTCATCCAGGCTCTCATCACTGCTCTCATACCTTGTCTTTCAACTGTTGTTCCATATTCTCTGTGAAGTCCTCAACACGCCGTGTCACTGTTCGTCTTGACAGGGAAACATTTTGAAACAGCTCTTTCTTGTCGGGGCAAAGTATTGCTGCAGAGTCAAATAAACATTCTTTTTAATGAATTCGCCCTCAGCGAATGGCTTGCAATGTTTAGCAATTTTGTGGGAATGTACATAGCTAGCTCTCGCAATTCCGTCTCTTGTTGAATGCAGTTTTGTGAAATGTCCTTGCTGCTTTTGCAACTGAGAAAGCAACTCTTTCAATGCACTTGCCCTCTGCTCAGAATACATTTTCCTAAATTTCTCTGCATGCTTCGTCTGGAAGTATGGGGACAAGTCGTAGTCTTTCAAGACAGCGATTCTCTATTCGCACACTAAGCACACAGATTCCCCTGATACCTCAATAAAGAAATATTTCGATGTCCACTCTTGCTGGAACACCCTACATTCATTGTCTACTTTCCTTTTCTTTGACATATTTGAAAAACAAATTTTTGCGCAATTTTTAACTAGCTGCAATTTGAAACTATGACGTTTGTCAGCCTGTCAGTCTTTGTCTGTCACCAGCTTGACCAGCAAGTTGACCATCATCACCAGACCAGGGTTTCCCAAACTCGGTCCTCAGCCTCCCCCACGGTGCACATTTAGTTTTTTAATTAAATGGATACTTCAAGATTTTGGCAATGAGGCCCTTTCTCTACTTCCCCATGTCTCTCATTCCTGTTCATCTTGTTAAGTTTGTACACTTCAAATGTAATTTTTTCTTCAATATAGTTGCACATTACACATTTTAATGTTAATTTAATAACATTGTTAGTTATATACTATAGAAAAGTGGTAACTCTCCCAACATTGGGATATGCAAGGGCGCTGGAGGAACTCCTATTCTTCACTCATAAAAGTTACAAAAGTGTCTTTGCTCAACCTTAAAGGTCATGAACAGTCAAAATCATGTTTTTCATTAAATGTGATGATATTTGATAAACCATGTCAAAGTATGATGAACACATTTTTAACAATTATTTTTGATTCTACATTGATAAAGTTTGATCATAAATTTACTGGTCCCCTCCACCATGTCAAACACTTGGATTCAGGAGGAGGGATTATTAAACCTTGTGTGGTGTTCATGTTTTTGGTCTGATGGACCAACAGCATTATTGGGTTTTTAATGGCATAGTGTGACATCACCCTAACTCTCCTTTTGATACACCAATGGTAACATGATATTCTCTTACCTAATTTAAATACAGTGCATATGGAAAGTATTCAGACCCCTTGACCTTTTCCACATTTTGTTAAGTTGCAACATTGTTTTAAAAATGATTAAATAAAAAAATGTCCTCAATCTACACACAATACCCCATAATGATGAAGTGAAAACAGGTTTTAGATGGTTTTGCAAATGTATTAAAAATAAAATACAGAAATATGTTATTCAGACCATTTACTATGAGACTCGAAATTGAGCTCAGGTGCATCCTGTTTCCATTGATCATCCTTGAGATGTTTCTACAACTTGATTGGAGTCCACCTGTGGTAAATTCAATTGAGTGGACATGATTTGGAAAGGCACACGCCTGTCTATATAAAATTCCTCACTTGACAGAGCATGTCAGAGCAAAAACCAAGCCATGAGGTCAAAGGAATTGTCCATAGAGCACCGAGACAGCATTGTGTCGAGGCACAGATCTGGGGAAGGGTACCAACAAATTCTGCAGCATTGAAGGTCCCCAAGAACACAGTCTCCTCACTCATTCTTAAATGGAAGATGTTTGGAACCACCAAGACTCTTCCTAGAGCTGGCCGCCCGGCCAAACTGAGCAATCGGGGAGGGCCTCTGTCAGGGATGTGACCAAGAACCCGATGGTCACTCTGACAGAGCGCCAAAGTTCCTCTATGGAAATGGGAGAACCTTCCAGAAGGACAACCATCTCTGCAGCACTCCACCAATCAGTCCTTTATGGTAGAGTGGCCAGACGGAAGCCACTCCTCAGTAAGAGGCACATGACAGCCCGCTTGGAGTTTGCCAAAAGGCACCTAAATGACTCTCAGACTATGAGAAACAAGATTCGCTAGTCTGATGAAACCAATATTGAACCCTTGGGCCAGAATGCCAAACTTCACATCTGGAGGAAACCTGGCACCACACCTACAGTGATGCATGGGGGTGGCAGAATCATGCTATGGGAATGTTTTTCAGCGGCAGGGACTGAGAGATTCGTCAGGATTGAGGGAAAGATGAAAGGAGCAAAGTACAGAAAGATCCTTGATGAAAACCTGCTCCAGAGCGCTCAGATCCTCAGACTGGGGTGAAGGTTCACCTTCCAACAGGACAACGACTCTAAGGACACAGCCAAGACAAAGCATGAGTGGCTTTGGGACAAGTCTCTGAATGTCCTTTAGTGGCCCAGAGCCCAGACTGGGGAGACCAGAAAATATCTGTGCAGCTATGCTCTCCATACAACCTGACAGAGCTCGAGAGGATCTGCAGAGAAGAATGGGAGAAACTCTGCAAATACAGGTGTGCAGAGCTTGTAGCGTCACACCCAAGAAGACTCAAGGCTGTAATCGTTGCTAGAGGTTCTTCAACAAAATACTGAGTAAAGGGACTAAATACTAATGTAAAGTGATATTTCAGGGCTTTTTTCAATATTGTTACGGTTTTCTTCGGGTGAAAGAGAGTCGGACCAAAATGCAGCGTGGTTAATTCGATACATGTTTAATAGACGAATAAACACGATCAATACAAAAAAAACAATAAATGTATGTGAAACCCGAAACAGCCTAAACTGGTGCAATAACACAGAGACCGGAACAATCACCCACGAAATACTCAAAGAATATGGCTGCCTAAATATGGTTCCCAATCAGAGACAACGATAATCACCTGACTCTGATTGAGAACCGCCTCAGGCAGCCATAGACTATGCTAGACACCCCACAAAACCCCAAGACAAAAACGCACCACAATAACCCATGTCACACCCTGGCCTGACCAAATAAATGAAGACAAACATAATATACTTCGACCAGGGCGTGACAAATATATATATATGTGTAAATGTGCAAACCTGTTTTTGCTTATGGGGTAATGTGTGTACATTGATGACAGAGAAAAACAATTTAATCCATTTTTTAACAAGGCTTTATTAACTTAGCGAAATGTGGAAAATGTCAAGGAGTCAAGGAATTAATACTTTCCGAAGGCACTATAAGTGACCCAACTGGCTGTGTCAAAATAACCCAACATGTGTTCTGTCCAATACTTGTAAAATGTGATTAATATTGTAATTCCTGGTAAATACTCATCGAAATAAGTACGGGTGTATCTGGACTGGCGGGACAGCACTCTGTCCTACAGCAAAGCTTCCTCTGACACACTAAGGCTTCTCTATATGTTTGTTCTTCACCACCTTCACACAAGGTTTTGTGACCTCAAATAAAACTTCTTAGGGATAGCCCCCTTTTTCAATTTTCGCGCTTAAAAACACAGTAAATCTGGTAAAAGATAATACAAAGAAAAAACAACCGTTCTTTTGTATTTTTTTGTACCATTATCTTTGAAATTCAAGAGAAAGGCCATAAAGTATTTTTCCAGACCAGGTGCAATTTAGATTTTGGCCACTATATGGCATCAGTGTATGTGCAACGTTTAGACTGGTCCTATGAACTATTGCATTTCTGTTAAAAATGTTGTATCGGGCGCAGTGGTTAAGGGCGCTGTACTGCAGCGCCAGCTGTGCCACCAGAGACTCTGGGTTTGCGCCCAGGCTCTGTCGTAACCGGCCGCGACCAGGAGGTCCGTGGGGCGACGCACAATTGGCCTAGTGTCGTCCGGGTTAGGGAGGGGTTGGCCGGATATCCTTGTCTCATCGCGCATCAGCAACTCCTGTGGCGGGCCGGGCGCAGTGCTCGCTAACCAAGGTGGCCAGGTACACGGTGTTTCCTCCGACGCATTGGTGCGGCTGGCTTCCGGGTTGGATGCGCGCTGTGTTAAGAAGCAGTGCGGCTTGGTTGGGTTGTGTATCGGAGGACGCATGACTTTCAACCTTTGTCTCTCCCGAGCCCATACCGGAGTTGTAGCGATGAGACAAGATAGTAGCTACTAAAACAGTTGGATGCCATGAAATTGGGGAGAAAAACGGGGTTAAATAAATAAAAATTGTATCAAGACTGCCCAAATGTGCCTTATTTGTTTATTAATAACTTTTCATGTTCAAAATTGTGCACTCTCCTCAAACTATAGCATGGTATTCTTAACTCTGTAATAGCTACTGTAAATTGGACAGTGCAGTTAGATTAACAAGAATGTAAGCTTTCTGCCAATATCAGACATGTCCTGGGAAATGTTCTTGTTACTTACAACCTCATGCTAATTACATTAGCCTACGTTAGCTCAACCATCCCATGGAATGGACACCGATCCCGAAGACGTTTTAAAATGGACACCTTATGAAGACCTCAGGGTCAAAACGTTGACCTAATAAAATCACCTGGGAACATGAGCAGGAGTGCTTTTTATTTTTCCTATAGTGGTACATCTTCATTCAAAGGCTTATATGCCACTTTAATCATTCTAATGATGGCACAAAATGAATCAAGTTTATATATCCAATAAAAGCAGTAAATATTTAAACATAGATTATATACAAAAGCAAGAGTTAGCTGTAACCAAATTACGATGACTAAATTGTTTGGGTGGTATCACTAATCACATGTATTGCAATATTGCGTGATGACCATTCTGAGGGCATTCTCCCAGAGGACAAGCACAACGTGCCTTTAAATTGAATAAGGTCTTGATCAAGGAAAACTCTCTCACTGTCTACCGCTAGATGGAGCTCACAGCACGTGTGTGTGTGTGTGTGTGTGTGTGTGTGTGTGTGTGTGTGTGTGTGTGTGTGTGTGTGTGTGTGTGTGTGTGTGTGTGTTGTCTCTGTGTTTAATAAACAGGGTGAGAACCTCAACAAAGCAATACAATTGCTTGTTATCTTGTCTGTCTTTTGGGAAATTGAATGATTGAACTTCCAGAGCTGTCTCTCTGCACATCTCTGGGGTTATTCTCTCTTGTTTATTCATGTTTTAATGTGAAAACTTTACTCATTGTTTGATATTAGCTGTTTGCTTGTGATTGGGTTGGTGTCGAGTCGAGGCTGTGACACAAGCACAGGCCAAATGAGAATGACAACCCTGGCTCTTCATCTCCCTCCCTCCCTCTCTCTCTCTCTCTCTCTCTCTCTCTCTCTCTCTCTCTCTCTCTCTCTCTCTCTCTCTCTCTCTCTCTCTCTCATATTTTACATTTTAGTCATTTAGCAGACCCTCTTATCCATAGTGACTTACAATTACGTATCTTCTCTTCTCTTCTCTTTTCTTTCTTTCTTTCTTTCTTTCTTTCTTTTTTTCTTTCTTTCTTTCTTTCTTTCTTTCTTTCTTTCTTTCTTTCTTTCTTTCTTTCTTTCTCTCTTTCTTTCTCTCTCTCTCTTTCTTTCTTTCTTTCTTTCTCTCTTTCTTTCTTTCTCTTTCTCTCTTTCTTTCTTTCTCTTTCTCTCTCTCTCTCTCTCTCTCTCTCTCTCTCTCTCTCTCTCTCTCTCTCTCTCTCTCTCTCTCTCTCTCTCTCTCTCTCTCTCTCTCTCTCTCTCTCTCTCTCTCTCTCTCTCTCTCTATGTCTCTCTCTCTCTCTCTATGTCTCTCTCTCTATGTCTCTCTCTCTCTCTCTCTCTCTCTATGTCTCTCTCTCTCTCTATGTCTCTCTCTCTATGTCTCTCTCTCTATGTCTCTCTCTCTATGTCTCTCTCTCTCTCTCTCTCTCTCTCTCTATGGCTCTGTCTCTCTTTTTCTCACTCTCACTCCCTCCTTCCACCAGCTTTCCCTCTTTTTCTGTCCCTCCCTCCCTCCCTCCCTCCCTCTCTTTAATGACTACTCGTATTGTTTCTGTCCTGCTCCAGGCGTCCTGATGCTAGCTGGGATATGTCTGTTAATCTCCTACAGCCTTATTACACCCAGATCTACTTTAATATTTCATGGGGTGAAATGAGGCCCATGGAATTAGATACTGGTAGTTTGGGCTGGGTGGTGATCAGGGTTGTATCAATTCACTTACAAACACACACACACTAGTGAAAGCACACACACACACATACAGGTCCAAGGTTATATGGTCTATGTGTGTGTGCTGTGATGTTGACCACAATGGGCTGAAGCTTGTGCCCAGTGATTTAAACTCCAACCCCAGCCAGTTTATCATGGTTAAAGTTCAGTAACATCCACAATTCTTAACCTGTTACCAGCAACCAGTAGTGATAGTGACAGGCACAGAATGAGGCATAGGAGGGAGACAGCTGCTCTACCACCCGCCTGTCGTGTTCGTAAACAATGCACGCATACAAACAAACACACACACATAGCTTTGGCTGAGGTGTGAATATTCACCTAGACATAGAAAGTGTGCAATAAACTCAAATGCAGTCTTCCTCTTGGCACAGGAAGACTGAAGTTCAGAGCTCGGAGATGCTACAATTAATAATGAGTAGTACATTTCGCATCACTGACTCCAATCTGAGAAATCCAATTTGAGAATTGTTTAATTATTCCGTTTGGAAAATGAATCCATTAAAAGTTCATGCACAACAGAAACAACAAAATGTATTTACATTGGTATTTTATTGAGCAGAATTTCTAATTACTGTTATAATTGTTGTCTGAAGTAACTAGAGCATCTATAGTTGTACACAGAGAGACAAACCATCTCTATACAGACGATACCATCTCTAGTGGTACACAGAGACAATACCATCTACGTATATACAGACAATACCATCCCTGGTGGTACACAGAGACAATACCATCTCTATACAGACAATACCATCTCTAGTGATACACAGAGACAATAACATCTCTATACAGACAATACCATCTCTAGTGGTACACAGAGACAATAAAATCTCTACACAGAGACAATACCATCTCTACACAGAGACAATACCATCTCTACACAGAGAAAATACCATCTCTACACAGAGACAATACCATCTCTACACAGAGACACTACCATCTATGGGGGTGCCACAGGGTTCAATTCTTGGACCGACTTTCTTCTCTGTATACATCAATAATGTCGCTCTTGCTGCTGGTGAGTCTCTGATCCACCTCTACGCAGACGACACCATTCTGTATACTTCTGGCCCTTCTTTGGACACTGTGTTAAATACAAGTACAACTAAATGCATGCTCTTCAACTGATCGTTTCCTGCACCTGCCCACCTGTCCAACATCACTACTCTGGACGGCTCTGACTTAGAATACGTGGACAAATACAAATACCTAGGTGTCTGGTTAGACTGTAAACTCTCCTTCCAGACCCACATCAAACATCTCCAATCCAAAGTTAAATCTAAAATTGGCTTCCTATTTCGCAACAAAGCATCCTTCACTCATGCTGCCAAACATACCCTCGTAAAACTGACCATCCTACCAATCCTCGACTTCGGCGATGTCATTTACAAAATAGCCTCCAATAACCTACTCAACAAATTGGATGCAGTCTATCACAGTGCAATCCATTTTGTCAGCAAAGCCCCATATACTACCCACCATTGCGACCTGTATGCTCTCGTTGGCTGGCCCTCCCTTCATACTCGTCGCCAAACCCACTGGCCCCATGTCATCTACAAGACCCTGCTAGGTAAAGTCCCCCCTTATCTCACCTCGCTGGTCACCATAGCAGCACCCACCTGTAGCACGCGCTCCAGCAGGTATATCTCTCTGGTCACCCCCAAAACCAATTCTTTCTTTGGCCGCCTCTCCTTCCCGTTCTCTGCTGCCAATGACTAGAACGAACTACAAAAATCTCTGAAACTGGAAACACTTATCTCCCTCACTAGCTTTAAGCACCAACTGTCAGAGCAGCTCACAGATTACTGCACCTGTACATAGCCCACCTATAATTTAGCCCAAATAACTACCTCTTTCCCTACTGTATTTTTTATTTATGTATTTTGCTCCTTTGCACCCCATTATTTCTATTTCTACTTTGCACATTCTTCCACTGCAAATATACCATTCCAGTGTTTTACTTGCTATATTGTATTTACTTTGCCACCATGGCCTTTTTTTGCCTTTACCTCCCTTATCTCACCTCATTTGCTCACATCGTATATAGACTTGTTCATACTGTATTATTGACTGTATGTTTGTTTTACTCCATGTGTAACTCTGTGTCGTTGTATGTGTCAAACTGCTTTGCTTCATTTTGACCAGGTCGCAATTGTAAATGAGAACTTGTTCTCAACTTGAACTACCTGGTTAAATAAAGGTGAAATAAAAATACATTTAAAAAATCTCTACACAGATACAATACCATCTCTACACAGATACAATACCATCTCTACACAGATACAATACCATCTCTACACAGATACAATACCATCTCTACACAGATACAATACCATCTCTACACAGATACAATACCATCTCTACACAGAGACACTACCATCTCTACACAGATACAATACCATCTCTACACAGATACAATACCATCTCTACACAGATACAATACCATCTCTACACAGATACAATACCATCTCTACACAGAGACAATACCATCTCTACACAGATACAATACCATCTCTACACAGATACAATACCATCTCTACACAGATACAATACCATCTCTACACAGAGACACTACCATCTCTACACAGATACAATACCATCTCTACACAGAGACAATACCATCTCTACACAGAGACACTACCATCTCTACACAGATACAATACCATCTCTACACAGAGACACTACCATCTCTACACAGATACAATACCATCTCTACACAGAGACAATACCATCTCTACACAGAGACACTACCATCTCTACACAGATACAATACCATCTCTACACAGATACAATACCATCTCTACACAGAGACACTACCATCTCTACACAGATACAATACCATCTCTACACAGAGACAATACCATCTCTACACAGAGACACTACCATCTCTACACAGATACAATACCATCTCTACACAGAGACACTACCATCTCTACACAGATACAATACCATCTCTACACAGAGACAATACCATCTCTACACAGAGACACTACCATCTCTACACAGATACAATACCATCTCTACACAGAGACAATACCATCTCTACACAGATACAATACCATCTCTACACAGATACAATACCATCTCTACACAGATACAATACCATCTCTACACAGAGACACTACCATCTCTACACAGATACAATACCATCTCTACACAGAGACAATACCATCTCTACACAGAGACACTACCATCTCTACACAGATACAATACCATCTCTACACAGAGACAATACCATCTCTACACAGAGACAATACCATCTCTACACAGAGACAATACCATCTCTACACAGAGACACTACCATCTCTACACAGAGACACTACCATCTCTACACAGAGACACTACCATCTCTACACAGAGACACTACCATCTCTACACAGATACAATACCATCTCTACACAGAGACAATACCATCTCTACACAGAGACACTACCATCTCTACACAGAGACACTACCATCTCTACACAGAGACAATACCATCTCTACACAGAGACACTACCATCTCTACAGAGAGACACTACCATCTCTACAGAGAGACACTACCATCTCTACACAGAGACAATACCATCTCTACACAGAGACAATACCATCTCTACACAGAGACAATACCATCTCTACACAGAGACAATACCATCTCTACACAGAGACAATACCATCTCTACACAGATACAATACCATCTCTACACAGATACAATACCATCTCTACACAGAGACAATACCATCTCTACACAGATACACTACCATCTCTACACAGATACAATACCATCTCTACACAGAGACACTACCATCTCTACACAGAGACACTACCATCTCTACACAGATACACTACCATCTCTACACAGATACAATACCATCTCTACACAGATACAATACCATCTCTACACAGAGACACTACCATCTCTACACAGAGACACTACCATCTCTACACAGATACACTACCATCTCTACACAGATACAATACCATCTCTACACAGATACACTACCATCTCTACACAGATACACTACCATCTCTACACAGATACACTACCATCTCTACACAGATACACTACCATCTCTACACAGATACAATACCATCTCTACACAGATACACTACCATCTCTACACAGAGACACTACCATCTCTACACAGATACACTACCATCTCTACACAGATACAATACCATCTCTACACAGATACAATACCATCTCTACACAGATACACTACCATCTCTACACAGATACACTACCATCTCTACACAGATACACTACCATCTCTGCACAGAGACACTACCATCTCTGCACAGATACACTACCATCTCTACACAGATACAATACCATCTCTACACAGATACAATACCATCTCTACACAGAGACACTACCATCTCTACACAGAGACACTACCATCTCTACACAGAGACACTACCATCTCTACACAGATACACTACCATCTCTACACAGATACACTACCATCTCTACACAGATACACTACCATCTCTACACAGATACACTACCATCTCTACACAGAGACACTACCATCTCTACACAGAGACACTACCATCTCTACACAGAGACACTACCATCTCTACACAGAGACACTACCATCTCTACACAGAGACACTACCATCTCTACACAGAGACACTACCATCTCTACACAGAGACACTACCATCTCTACACAGATACACTACCATCTCTACACAGATACACTACCATCTCTACACAGATACAATACCATCTCTACACAGATACAATACCATCTCTACAGAGACACTACCATCTCTACACAGAGACACTATCATCTCTACACAGATACAATACCATCTCTACACAGATACAATACCATCTCTACACAGAGACAATACCATCTCTTTACAGAGACACTACCATCTCTACACAGATACAATGCCATCTCTTTACAGAGACACTACCATCTCTACACAGAGACAATACCATCTCTACACAGATACAGTACCATCTCTTTACAGAGACACTACCATCTCTACACAGAGACACTACCATCTCTACACAGAGACAATACCATCTCTACACAGAGACAATACCATCTCTACACAGAGACACTACCATCTCTTTACAGATACACTACCATCTCTACACAGAGACACTACCATCTCTACACAGAGACACTACCATCTCTACACAGAGACACTACCATCTCTACACAGAGACACTACCATCTCTTTACAGATACACTACCATCTCTACACAGAGACACTACCATCTCTACACAGAGACACTACCATCTCTACACAGATACAATACCATCTCTTCCCAGAGACAATACCATCTCTACACAGAGACACTACCATCTCTACACAGAGACACTACCATCTCTACAAAGATACAATACCATCTCTTCCCAGAGACAATACCATCTCTACACAGAGACACTACCATCTCTACACAGAGACACTACCATCTCTACACAGATACAATACCATCTCTACACAGAGACAATACCATCTCTACACAGAGACACTACCATGTCTACACAGAGACACTACCATCTCTACACAGAGACACTACCATCTCTTTACAGATACAATACCATCTCTTTACAGATACACTACCATCTCTACACAGAGACAATACCATCTCTACACAGAGACACTACCATCTCTACACAGAGACACTACCATCTCTACACAGATACAATACCATCTCTTCCCAGAGACAATACCATCTCTACACAGAGACACTACCATCTCTACACAGAGACACTACCATCTCTACAAAGATACAATACCATCTCTTCCCAGAGACAGTACCATCTCTACACCGAGACACTACCATCTCTACACAGAGACACTACCATCTCTACACAGATACAATACCATCTCTACACAGAGACAATACCATCTCTACACAGAGACAATACCATCTCTACACAGAGACACTACCATCTCTACACAGAGACACTACCATCTCTACACAGAGACAATACCATCTCTACACAGAGACACTACCATCTCTACACAGAGACACTACCATCTCTACACAGAGACACTACCATCTCTACACAGATACAATACCATCTCTTCACAGAGACAATACCATCTCTACACAGATACAATACAATCTCTACACAGATACACTACCATCTCTTTACAGATACAATACCATCTCTTCACAGAGACAATACCATCTCTACACAGATACAATACAATCTCTACACAGATACACTACCATCTCTAGACAGATACAATACCATCTCTTCACAGAGACACTACCATCTCTACACAGAGACACTATCATCTCTACACAGAAACAATACCATCTCTAGACAGATACAATACCATCTCTACACAGAGACAATACCATCTCTTTACAGAGACACTACCATCTCTACACAGATACAATACCATCTCTTTACAGATACAATACCATCTCTTCACAGATACAATATCATCTCTTTACAGAGACACTACCATCTCTTTACAGAGACACTACCATCTCTACACAGAGACACTATCATCTCTACACAGATACAATACCATCTCTACACAGATACAATACCATCTCTACACAGAGACAATACCATCTCTACACAGAGACAATACCATCTCTACACAGATACAATACCATCTCTTTACAGAGACACTACCATCTCTACACAGAGACAATACCATCTCTACACAGATACAGTACCATCTCTTTACAGAGACAATACCATCTCTACACAGAGACACTACCATCTCTACACAGAGACACTACCATCTCTACACAGATACAATACCATCTCTTTACAGATACAGTACCATCTCTTCACAGAGACAATACCATCTCTACACAGAGACACTACCATCTCTACACAGATACAATACCATCTCTACACAGAGACAATACCATCTCTACACAGAGACAATACCATCTCTACACAGAGACACTACCATCTCTACACAGAGACACTACCATCTCTACACAGATACAATACCATCTCTTCACAGAGACAATACCATCTCTACACAGATACAATACAATCTCTACACAGATACACTACCATCTCTTTACAGATACAATACCATCTCTTCACAGAGACAATACCATCTCTACACAGATACAATACAATCTCTACACAGATACACTACCATCTCTAGACAGATACAATACCATCTCTTCACAGAGACACTACCATCTCTACACAGAGACACTATCATCTCTACACAGAAACAATACCATCTCTAGACAGATACAATACCATCTCTACACAGAGACAATACCATCTCTTTACAGAGACACTACCATCTCTACACAGATACAATACCATCTCTTTACAGATACAATACCATCTCTTCACAGATACAATATCATCTCTTTACAGAGACACTACCATCTCTTTACAGAGACACTACCATCTCTACACAGAGACACTATCATCTCTACACAGATACAATACCATCTCTACACAGATACAATACCATCTCTACACAGAGACAATACCATCTCTACACAGAGACAATACCATCTCTACACAGATACAATACCATCTCTTTACAGAGACACTACCATCTCTACACAGAGACAATACCATCTCTACACAGATACAGTACCATCTCTTTACAGAGACAATACCATCTCTACACAGAGACACTACCATCTCTACACAGAGACACTACCATCTCTACACAGATACAATACCATCTCTTTACAGATACAGTACCATCTCTTCACAGAGACAATACCATCTCTACACAGAGACACTACCATCTCTACAAAGATACAATACCATCTCTTCCCAGAGACAATACCATCTCTACACCGAGACACTACCATCTCTACACAGAGACACTACCATCTCTACACAGATACAATACCATCTCTACACAGAGACAATACCATCTCTACACAGAGACAATACCATCTCTACACAGAGACACTACCATCTCTACACAGAGACACTACCATCTCTACACAGATACAATACCATCTCTTTACAGATACAATACCATCTCTTTACAGATACACTACCATCTCTACACAGAGACAATACCATCTCTACACAGAGACACTACCATCTCTACACAGAGACACTACCATCTCTACACAGATACAATACCATCTCTTTACAGATACAATACCATCTCTTCACAGAGACAATACCATCTCTACACAGATACAATACAATCTCTACACAGATACACTACCATCTCTTTACAGAGACACTACCATCTCTTTACAGAGACACTACCATCTCTTTACAGAGACACTACCATCTCTACACAGAGACACTATCATCTCTACACAGAAACAATACCATCTCTAGACAGATACAATACCATCTCTACACAGAGACAATACCATCTCTTTACAGAGACACTACCATCTCTACACAGATACAATACCATCTCTTTACAGATACAATACCATCTCTTCACAGATACAATATCATCTCTACACAGAGACACTACCATCTCTTTACAGAGACACTACCATCTCTACACAGAGACACTATCATCTCTACACAGATACAATACCATCTCTACACAGATACAATACCATCTCTACACAGAGACAATACCATCTCTTTACAGAGACACTACCATCTCTACACAGAGACACTACCATCTCTTTACAGAGACACTACCATCTCTACACAGAGACAATACCATCTCTTTACAGAGACACTACCATCTCTACACAGAGACAATACCATCTCTACACAGAGACAATACCATCTCTACACAGATACAATACCATCTCTTTACAGATACAATACCATCTCTTCACAGAGACAATACCATCTCTACACAGATACAATACAATCTCTACACAGATACAATATCATCTCTACACAGAGACACTACCATCTCTTTACAGAGACACTACCATCTCTACACAGAGACACTATCATCTCTACACAGAAACAATACCATCTCTACACAGATACAATACAATCTCTACACAGATACAATATCATCTCTACACAGAGACACTACCATCTCTTTACAGAGACACTACCATCTCTACACAGAGACACTATCATCTCTACACAGAAACAATACCATCTCTAGACAGATACAATACCATCTCTACACAGAGACAATACCATCTCTTTACAGAGACACTACCATCTCTACACAGATACAAAACCATCTCTTTACAGATACAATACCATCTCTTCACAGATACAATATCATCTCTACACAGAGACACTACCATCTCTTTACAGAGACACTACCATCTCTACACAGAGACACTATCATCTCTACACAGATACAATACCATCTCTACACAGATACAATACCATCTCTACACAGAGACAATACCATCTCTTTACAGAGACACTACCATCTCTACACAGATACAATACCATCTCTTTACAGAGACACTACCATCTCTACACAGAGACACTATCATCTCTACACAGATACAATACCATCTCTACACAGATACAATACCATCTCTACACAGAGACAATACCATCTCTTTACAGAGACACTACCATCTCTACACAGATACAATACCATCTCTTTACAGAGACACTACCATCTCTACACAGAGACAATACCATCTCTACACAGATACAGTACCATCTCTTTACAGAGACACTACCATCTCTACACAGAGACACTACCATCTCTACACAGAGACAATACCATCTCTACACAGAGACACTACCATCTCTACACAGAGACACTACCATCTCTACACAGAGACAATACCATCTCTACACAGATACACTACCATCTCTACACAGAGACACTACCATCTCTACACAGAGACACTACCATCTCTACACAGAGACACTACCATCTCTAAACTGAGACACTACCATCTCTTTACAGATACACTACCATCTCTACACAGAGACACTACCATCTCTACACAGAGACACTACCATCTCTACACAGATACAATACCATCTCTTCCCAGAGACAATACCATCTCTACACAGAGACACTACCATCTCTACACAGAGACACTACCATCTCTACACAGATACAATACCATCTCTACACAGAGACAATACCATCTCTACACAGAGACAATACCATCTCTACACAGAGACACTACCATGTCTACACAGAGACACTACCATCTCTACACAGAGACACTACCATCTCTTTACAGATACAATACCATCTCTTTACAGATACACTACCATCTCTACACAGAGACAATACCATCTCTACACAGAGACACTACCATCTCTACACAGAGACACTACCATCTCTACACAGATACAATACCATCTCTTTACAGATACAATACCATCTCTTCACAGAGACAATACCATCTCTACACAGATACAATACAATCTCTACACAGATACAATACCATCTCTTTACAGATACACTACCATCTCTACACAGAGACACTACCATCTCTACACAGAGACACTACCATCTCTACACAGATACAATACCATCTCTTCCCAGAGACAATACCATCTCTACACAGAGACACTACCATCTCTACACAGAGACACTACCATCTCTACAAAGATACAATACCATCTCTTCCCAGAGACAGTACCATCTCTACACCGAGACACTACCATCTCTACACAGAGACACTACCATCTCTACACAGAGACACTACCATCTCTACACAGAGACAATACCATCTCTACACAGAGACAATACCATCTCTACACAGAGACACTACCATCTCTACACAGAGACACTACCATCTCTACACAGATACAATACCATCTCTTTACAGATACAATACCATCTCTTTACAGATACACTACCATCTCTACACAGAGACAATACCATCTCTACACAGAGACACTACCATCTCTACACAGAGACACTACCATCTCTACACAGATACAATACCATCTCTTTACAGATACAATACCATCTCTTCACAGAGACAATACCATCTCTACACAGAGACAATACAATCTCTACACAGATACACTACCATCTCTTTACAGAGACACTACCATCTCTTTACAGAGACACTACCATCTCTACACAGAGACACTATCATCTCTACACAGAAACAATACCATCTCTAGACAGATACAATACCATCTCTACACAGAGACAATACCATCTCTTTACAGAGACACTACCATCTCTACATAGATACAATACCATCTCTTTACAGATACAATACCATCTCTTCACAGATACAATATCATCTCTTTACAGAGACACTACCATCTCTTTACAGAGACACTACCATCTCTACACAGAGACACTATCATCTCTACACAGATACAATACCATCTCTACACAGATACAATACCATCTCTACACAGAGACAATACCATCTCTTTACAGAGACACTACCATCTCTACACAGATACCATACCATCTCTTTACAGAGACACTACCATCTCTACACAGAGACAATACCATCTCTACACAGATACAGTACCATCTCTTTACAGAGACACTACCATCTCTACACAGCGACACTACCATCTCTTTACAGATACACTACCATGTCTACACAGAGACAATACCATCTCTACACAGAGACACTACCATCTCTACACAGAGACAATACCATCTCTACACAGATACAATACCATCTCTACACAGATACAATACCATCTCTACACAGATACAATACCATCTCTACACATATACAATACCATCTCTACACAGATACAATACCATCTCTACACAGATACAATACCATCTCTACACAGATACAATACCATCTCTACACAGATACAATACCATCTCTACACAGATACAATACCATCTCTTCACAGAGACACTACCATCTCTACACAGATACAATACCATCTCTACACAGATACAATACCATCTCTTCACAGAGACACTACCATATCTACACAGAGACACTACCATCTCTACACAGAGACACTACCATCTCTACACAGAGACACTACCATCTCTACACAGATACAATACCATCTCTACACAGATACAATACCATCTCTACACAGATACAATACCATCTCTACACAGAGACACTACCATCTCTACACAGATACAATATCATCTCTTAACAGAGACACTACCATCTCTACACAGAGACACTACCCTCTCTTCACATAGACACTACCCTCTCTTCACAGAGACACTACCATCTCTACACAGATACAATACCATCTCTACACAGATACAATACCATCTCTACACAGATACAATACCATCTTTACACAGAGACACTACCATCTCTACACAGATACAATATCATCTCTTAACAGAGACACTACCATCTCTACACAGAGACACTACCCTCTCTTCACATAGACACTACCCTCTCTTCACAGAGACACTACCATCTCTACACAGATACAATACCATCTCTACACAGATACAATACCATCTCTACACAGATACAATACCATCTCTACACAGATACAATACCATCTCTACACAGATACAATACCATCTCTACACAGATACAATACCATCTCTACACAGATACAATACCATCTCTACACAGATACAATACCATCTCTTCACAGAGACACTACCATCTCTACACAGATACAATACCATCTCTACACAGATACAATACCATCTCTTCACAGAGACACTACCATATCTACACAGATACAATACCATCTCTACACAGATACAATACCATCTCTACACAGATACAATACCATCTCTACACAGATACAATACCATCTCTACACAGATACAATATCATCTCTTAACAGAGACACTACCATCTCTACACAGAGACACTACCCTCTCTTCACAGAGACACTACCCTCTCTTCACAGAGACACTACCCTCTCTTCACAGAGACACTACCATTCCTACACAGAGACACTACCATCTCTACACAGAGACAATACCATCTCTTTACAGATACAATACCATCTCTTCACAGAGACAATACCATCTCTACACAGATACAATACCATCTCTACACATAGACACTACCATCTCTACACAGATACAATACCATCTCTACACAGATACAATACCATCTCTACACAGAGACAATACCATCTCTTTACAGAGACACTACCATCTCTACACATATACAATACCATCTCTTTACAGAGACACTACCATCTCTACACAGAGACAATACCATCTCTACACAGATACACTACCATCTCTTTACAGAGACACTACCATCTCTACACAGAGACACTACCATTTCTACACAGATACAATATCATCTCTTTACAGAGACACTACCATCTCTACACAGAGACAATACCATCTCTACACAGATACACTACCATCTCTTTACAGAGACACTACCCTCTCTTCACAGAGACACTACCATCTCTACACAGAGACAATACCATCTCTACACAGAGACACTACCATCTCTTCACAGAGACAATACCATCTCTACACAGATACAATACCATCTCTTTACAGATACAATACCATCTCTTCACAGAGACACTACCATCTCTACACAGAGACACTACCATCTCTACACAGAGACACTACCATCTCTACACAGATACAATATCATCTCTTAACAGAGACACTAACATCTCTACACAGAGACACTACCCTCTCTTCACAGAGACACTACCCTCTCTACACAGAGACACTACCATCTCTACACAGAGACAATACCATCTCTACACAGAGACACTACCATCTCTACACAGAGACACTACCATCTCTACACAGATACAATACCATCTCTTTACAGATACAATACCATCTCTTCACAGAGACAATACCATCTCTACACAGATACAATACCATCTCTTTACAGATACAATACCATGTCTTCACAGAGACAATACCATCTCTACACAGATACAATACCATCTCTACACATAGACACTACCATCTCTACACAGATACAGTACCATCTCTACACAGATACAGTACCATCTCTACACAGATACAATACCATCTCTACACAGAGACAATACCATCTCTTTACAGAGACACTACCATCTCTACACATATACAATACCATCTCTTTACAGATACACTACCATCTCTACACAGAGACAATACCATCTCTACACAGATACACTACCATCTCTTTACAGAGACACTACCATCTCTACACAGAGACACTACCATCTCTACACAGATACAATATCATCTCTTTACAGAGACACTACCATCTCTACACAGAGACAATACCATCTCTACACAGATACACTACCATCTCTTTACAGAGACACTACCCTCTCTTCACAGAGACACTACCCTCTCTTCACAGAGACACTACCATCTATACACAGAGACAATACCATCTCTACACAGAGACACTACCATCTCTACACAGAGACACTACCATCTCTACAAAGATACAATACCATCTCTTTACAGATACAATACCATCTCTTCACAGAGACAATACCATCTCTACACAGATACAATACCATCTCTTTACAGATACAATACCATCTCTTCACAGAGACAATACCATCTCTTCACAGAGACAATACCATCTCTACACAGATACAATACCATCTCTACACAGATACAATACCATCTCTACACATAGACACTACCATCTCTACACAGATACAATACCATCTCTACACAGATACAATACCATCTCTACACAGAGACAATACCATCTCTTTACAGAGACACTACCATCTCTACACAGATACAATACCATCTCTTTACAGAGACACTACCATCTCTACACAGAGACAATACCATCTCTACACAGATACACTACCATCTCTTTACAGAGACACTACCATCTCTACACAGAGACACTACCATCTCTACACAGATACAATATCATCTCTTTACAGAGACACTACCATCTCTACACAGAGACAATACCATCTCTACACAGATACACTACCATCTCTTTACAGAGACACTACCATCTCTACACAGAGACACAACCATCTCTACACAGAGACACTACCATCTCTACACAGATACAATATAATCTCTTAACAGAGACACTACCATCTCTACACAGAGACACTACCATCTCTACACAGATACAATACCATCTCTACACAGATACAATACCATCTCTTTACAGATACAATACCATCTCTTCACAGAGACAATACCATCTCTACACAGATACAATACCATCTCTTTACAGATACAATACCATCTCTTCACAGATACACTACCATCTCTTTACCAAAACACTACCATCTCTACACAGAGACAATACCATCTCTACACAGAGACACTACCATCTCTACACAGAGAAACTACCATCTCTTTACAGATACAATACCATCTCTTCACAGAGACAATACCATCTCTACACAGATGCAATACCATCTCTTTACAGATACAATACCATCTCTTCACAGAGACAATACCATCTCTTTACAGAGACACTACCATCTCTACACAGAGACACTACCATCTCTACACAGATACAATACCATCTCTTTACAGATACAATACCATCTCTTCACAGAGACAATACCATCTCTACACAGATACAATACCATCTCTTTACAGATACAATACCATGTCTTCACAGAGACAATACCATCTCTACACAGATACAATACCATCTCTACACATAGACACTACCATCTCTACACAGATACAGTACCATCTCTACACAGATACAGTACCATCTCTACACAGATACAATACCATCTCTACACAGAGACAATACCATCTCTTTACAGAGACACTACCATCTCTACACATATACAATACCATCTCTTTACAGATACACTACCATCTCTACACAGAGACAATACCATCTCTACACAGATACACTACCATCTCTTTACAGAGACACTACCATCTCTACACAGAGACACTACCATCTCTACACAGATACAATATCATCTCTTTACAGAGACACTACCATCTCTACACAGAGACAATACCATCTCTACACAGATACACTACCATCTCTTTACAGAGACACTACCCTCTCTTCACAGAGACACTACCCTCTCTTCACAGAGACACTACCATCTATACACAGAGACAATACCATCTCTACACAGAGACAATATCATCTCGTTACAGAGACACTACCATCTCTACACAGAGACAATACCATCTCTACACAGATACACTACCATCTCTTTACAGAGACACTACCCTCTCTTCACAGAGACACTACCCTCTCTTCACAGAGACACTACCATCTATACACAGAGACAATACCATCTCTACACAGAGACACTACCATCTCTACACAGAGACACTACCATCTCTACAAAGATACAATACCATCTCTTTACAGATACAATACCATCTCTTCACAGAGACAATACCATCTCTACACAGATACAATACCATCTCTTTACAGATACAATACCATCTCTTCACAGAGACAATACCATCTCTTCACAGAGACAATACCATCTCTACACAGATACAATACCATCTCTACACAGATACAATACCATCTCTACACATTGACACTACCATCTCTACACAGATACAATACCATCTCTACACAGATACAATACCATCTCTACACAGATACAATATCATCTCTTAACAGAGACACTACCATCTCTACACAGAGACACTACCCTCTCTTCACATAGACACTACCCTCTCTTCACAGAGACACTACCATCTCTACACAGATACAATACCATCTCTACACAGATACAATACCATCTCTACACAGATACAATACCATCTTTACACAGAGACACTACCATCTCTACACAGATACAATATCATCTCTTAACAGAGACACTACCATCTCTACACAGAGACACTACCCTCTCTTCACATAGACACTACCCTCTCTTCACAGAGACACTACCATCTACACAGCTACAATACCATCTCTACACAGATACAATACCATCTCTACACAGATACAATACCATCTCTACACAGATACAATACCATCTCTACACAGATACAATACCATCTCTACACAGATACAATACCATCTCTACACAGATACAATACCATCTCTACACAGATACAATACCATCTCTACACAGATACAATACAATCTCTTCACAGAGACACTACCATCTCTACACAGATACAATACCATCTCTACACAGATACAATACCATCTCTTCACAGAGACACTACCATATCTACACAGATACAATACCATCTCTACACAGATACAATACCATCTCTACACAGATACAATACCATCTCTACACAGATACAATACCATCTCTACACAGATACAATATCATCTCTACACAGAGACACTACCATCTCTACACAGAGACACTACCCTCTCTTCACAGAGACACTACCCTCTCTTCACAGAGACACTACCCTCTCTTCACAGAGACACTACCATTCCTACACAGAGACACTACCATCTCTACACAGAGACAATACCATCTCTTTACAGATACAATACCATCTCTTCACAGAGACAATACCATCTCTACACAGATACAATACCATCTCTACACATAGACACTACCATCTCTACACAGATACAATACCATCTCTACACAGATACAATACCATCTCTACACAGAGACAATACCATCTCTTTACAGAGACACTACCATCTCTACACATATACAATACCATCTCTTTACAGAGACACTACCATCTCTACACAGAGACAATACCATCTCTACACAGATACACTACCATCTCTTTACAGAGACTCTACCATCTCTACACAGAGACACTACCATTTCTACACAGATACAATATCATCTCTTTACAGAGACACTACCATCTCTACACAGAGACAATACCATCTCTACACAGATACACTACCATCTCTTTACAGAGACACTACCCTCTCTTCACAGAGACACTACCATCTCTACACAGAGACAATACCATCTCTACACAGAGACACTACCATCTCTTCACAGAGACAATACCATCTCTACACAGATACAATACCATCTCTTTACAGATACAATACCATCTCTTCACAGAGACACTACCATCTCTACACAGAGACACTACCATCTCTACACAGAGACACTACCATCTCTACACAGATACAATATCATCTCTTAACAGAGACACTAACATCTCTACACAGAGACACTACCCTCTCTTCACAGAGACACTACCCTCTCTACACAGAGACACTACCATCTCTACACAGAGACAATACCATCTCTACACAGAGACACTACCATCTCTACACAGAGACACTACCATCTCTACACAGATACAATACCATCTCTTTACAGATACAATACCATCTCTTCACAGAGACAATACCATCTCTACACAGATACAATACCATCTCTTTACAGATACAATACCATGTCTTCACAGAGACAATACCATCTCTACACAGATACAATACCATCTCTACACATAGACACTACCATCTCTACACAGATACAGTACCATCTCTACACAGATACAGTACCATCTCTACACAGATACAATACCATCTCTACACAGAGACAATACCATCTCTTTACAGAGACACTACCATCTCTACACATATACAATACCATCTCTTTACAGATACACTACCATCTCTACACAGAGACAATACCATCTCTACACAGATACACTACCATCTCTTTACAGAGACACTACCATCTCTACACAGAGACACTACCATCTCTACACAGATACAATATCATCTCTTTACAGAGACACTACCATCTCTACACAGAGACAATACCATCTCTACACAGATACAATACCATCTCTTTACAGATACAATACCATCTCTTCACAGAGACAATACCATCTCTTCACAGAGACAATACCATCTCTACACAGATACAATACCATCTCTACACAGATACAATACCATCTCTACACATTGACACTACCATCTCTACACAGATACAATACCATCTCTACACAGATACAATACCATCTCTACACAGATACAATATCATCTCTTAACAGAGACACTACCATCTCTACACAGAGACACTACCCTCTCTTCACATAGACACTACCCTCTCTTCACAGAGACACTACCATCTCTACACAGATACAATACCATCTCTACACAGATACAATACCATCTCTACACAGATACAATACCATCTTTACACAGAGACACTACCATCTCTACACAGATACAATATCATCTCTTAACAGAGACACTACCATCTCTACACAGAGACACTACCCTCTCTTCACATAGACACTACCCTCTCTTCACAGAGACACTACCATCTCTACACAGATACAATACCATCTCTACACAGATACAATACCATCTCTACACAGATACAATACCATCTCTACACAGATACAATACCATCTCTACACAGATACAATACCATCTCTACACAGATACAATACCATCTCTACACAGATACAATACCATCTCTACACAGATACAATACAATCTCTTCACAGAGACACTACCATCTCTACACAGATACAATACCATCTCTACACAGATACAATACCATCTCTTCACAGAGACACCTACACTACCATATCTACACAGATTACAATACCATCTCTACACAGATACAATACCATCTCTACACAGATACAATACCATCTCTACACAGATACAATACCATCTCTACACAGATACAATATCATCTCTACACAGAGACACTACCATCTCTACACAGAGACACTACCCTCTCTTCACAGAGACACTACCCTCTCTTCACAGAGACACTACCCTCTCTTCACAGAGACACTACCATTCCTACACAGAGACACTACCATCTCTACACAGAGACAATACCATCTCTTTACAGATACAATACCATCTCTTCACAGAGACATACCATCTCTACACAGATACAATACCATCTCTACACATAGACACTACCATCTCTACCACAGATACAATACCATCTCTACACAGATACAATACCATCTCTACACAGAGACAATACCATCTCTTTACAGAGACACTACCATCTCTACACATATACAATACCATCTCTTTACAGAGACACTACCATCTCTACACAGAGACAATACCATCTCTACACAGATACACTACCATCTCTTTACAGAGACTCTACCATCTCTACACAGAGACACTACCATCTCTACACAGATACAATACCATCTCTTTACAGAGACACTACCATCTCTACACAGAGACAATACCATCTCTACACAGATACACTACCATCTCTTTACAGAGACACTACCATCTCTTCACAGAGACACTACCATCTCTACACAGAGACACTACCATCTCTACACAGAGACAATACCATCTCTACACAGAGACACTACCATCTCTACACAGAGACAATACCATCTCTACACAGATACAATACCATCTCTTCACAGAGACAATACCATCTCTACACAGAGACAATACCATCTCTACACAGATACAATACCATCTCTTCACAGATACAATACCATCTCTACACAGAGACACTACCATCTCTACACAGAGACACTACCATCTCTACACAGATACAATACCATCTCTACACAGAGACAATACCATCTCTACACAGAGACACTACCATCTCTACACAGAGACAATACCATCTCTACACAGAGACAATACCATCTCTACACAGAGACAATACCATCTCTTTACAGAGACACTACCATCTCTACACAGATACAATACCATCTCTTTACAGAGACACTACCATCTCTACACAGAGACAATACCATCTCTACACAGATACAATACCATCTCTACACAGAGACAATACCATCTCTACACAGAGACACTACCATCTCTACACAGATACAATACCATCTCTACACAGAGACACTACCATCTCTACACAGAGACAATACCATCTCTACACAGATACACTACCATCTCTTTACAGAGACACTACCATCTCTACACAGAGACAATACCATCTCTACACAGAGACACTACCATCTCTACACAGATACAATACCATCTCTACACAGAGACACTACCATCTCTACACAGAGACACTACCATCTCTACACAGAGACAATACCATCTCTACACAGATACAATACCATCTCTTTACAGAGACAATACCATCTCTACACAGAGACAATACCATCTCTACACAGATACAATACCATCTCTTTACAGAGACAATACCATCTCTACACAGAGACACTACCATCTCTACACAGAACACTACCATCTCTACACAGAGACAATACCATCTCTACACAGAGACACTACCATCTCTACACAGAGACACTACCATCTCTACACAGATACAATACCATCTCTTCACAGAGACAATACCATCTCTACACAGAGACAATACCATCTCTTTACAGATACAATACCATCTCTTCACAGAGACAATACCATCTCTTTACAGAGACACTACCATCTCTACACAGAGACACTACCATCTCTACACAGATACAATACCATCTCTTCACAGATACAATACCATCTCTTCACAGAGACAATACCATCTCTACACAGATACAATACCATCTCTACACAGATACAATAACCATGTCTTCACAGAGACATACCATCTCTACACAGATACAATACCATCTCTACACTAGGAACTACCATCTCTCCACAGATACAGTACCATCTCTACACAGATACAGTACCATCTCTACACAGATACAATACCATCTCTACACAGAGACAATACCATCTCTTTACAGAGACACTACCATCTCTACACATATACAATACCATCTCTTTACAGATACACTACCATCTCTACACAGAGACAATACCATCTCTACACAGATACACTACCATCTCTTTACAGAGACACTACCATCTCTACACAGAGACACTACCATCTCTACACAGATACAATATCATCTCTTTACAGAGACACTACCATCTCTACACAGAGACAATACCATCTCTACACAGATACACTACCATCTCTTTACAGAGACACTACCCTCTCTTCACAGAGACACTACCCTCTCTTCACAGAGACACTACCATCTATACACAGAGACAATACCATCTCTACACAGAGACAATATCATCTCGTTACAGAGACACTACCATCTCTACACAGAGACAATACCATCTCTACACAGATACACTACCATCTCTTTACAGAGACACTACCCTCTCTTCACAGAGACACTACCCTCTCTTCACAGAGACACTACCATCTATACACAGAGACAATACCATCTCTACACAGAGACACTACCATCTCTACACAGAGACACTACCATCTCTACAAAGATACAATACCATCTCTTTACAGATACAATACCATCTCTTCACAGAGACAATACCATCTCTACACAGATACAATACCATCTCTTACAGATACAATACCATCTCTTCACAGAGACAATACCATCTCTTCACAGAGACAATACCATCTCTACACAGATACAATACCATCTCTACACAGATACAATACCATCTCTACACATAGACACTACCATCTCTACACAGATACAATACCATCTCTACACAGATACAATACCATCTCTACACAGAGACAATACCATCTCTTTACAGAGACACTACCATCTCTACACAGATACAATACCATCTCTTTACAGAGACACTACCATCTCTACACAGAGACAATACCATCTCTACACAGATACACTACCATCTCTTTACAGAGACACTACCATCTCTACACAGAGACACTACCATCTCTACACAGATACAATATCATCTCTTTACAGAGACACTACCATCTCTACACAGAGACAATACCATCTCTACACAGATACACTACCATCTCTTTACAGAGACACTACCATCTCTACACAGAGACACTACCATCTCTACACAGAGACACTACCATCTCTACACAGATACAATATAATCTCTTAACAGAGACACTACCATCTCTACACAGAGACACTACCATCTCTACACAGATACAATACCATCTCTACACAGATACAATACCATCTCTTTACAGATACAATACCATCTCTTCACAGAGACAATACCATCTCTACACAGATACAATACCATCTCTTTACAGATACAATACCATCTCTTCACAGATACACTACCATCTCTTTACCAAAACACTACCATCTCTACACAGAGACAATATCATCTCTTTACAGAGACACTATCATCTCTACACAGAGACAATACCATCTCTACACAGATACACTACCATCTCTTTACAGAGACACTACCATCTCTACACAGAGACAATATCATCTCTTAACAGAGACACTACCATCTCTACACAGAGACACTACCCTCTCTTCACAGAGACACTACCATCTCTACACAGAGACAATACCATCTCTACACAGACAATACCATCTCTACACAGATACAATACCATCTCTTTACAGATACAATACCATCTCTACACAGAGAAACTACCATCTCTACACAGATACAATATCATCTCTTAACAGAGACACTACCATCTCTACACAGAGACACTACCATCTCTACACAGATACAATACCATCTCTTTACAGAGACACTACCATCTCTACACAGAGACAATACCATCTCTACACAGAGACACTACCATCTCTACACAGAGACACTACCATCTCTACACAGATACAATACCATCTCTTTACAGATACAATACCATCTCTTCACAGACAATACCATCTCTACACAGATACAATACCATTTCTACACAGAGACACTACCATCTCTTTACCAAAACACTACCATCTCTACACAGAGACAATATCATCTCTTTACAGAGACACTATCATCTCTACACAGAGACAATACCATCTCTACACAGATACACTACCATCTCTACACAGAGACACTACCATCTCTTCACAGAGACACTACCCTCTCTTCACAGAGACACTACCATCTCGACACAGAGACAATACCATCTCTACACAGAGACAATACCATCTCTACACAGATACAATACCATCTCTTTACAGATACAATACCATCTCTTCACAGATACAATACCATCTCTACACAGATACAATACCATCTCTTTACAGATACAATACCATCTCTTCACAGAGACAATACCATCTCTTCACAGAGACAATACCATCTCTACACAGATACAATACCATCTCTACACAGATACAATACCATCTCTTTACAGAGACACTACCATCTCTACACAGATACAATACCATCTCTTTACTGAGACACTACCATCTCTACACAGAGACAATACAATCTCTACACAGATACACTACCATCTCTTTACAGAGACACTACCATCTCTACACAGAGACAATACCATCTCTACACAGATACACTACCATCTCTTTACAGAGACACTACCCTCTCTTCACAGAGACATTACCATCTCTACACAGAGACAATACCATCTCTTTACAGAGACAATACCATCTCTACACAGATACACTACCATCTCTTTACAGAGACACTACCCTCTCTTCACAGAGACACTACCCTCTCTTCACAGAGACAATACCATCTCTACACAGATACAATACCATCTCTTCACAGAGACAATACCATCTCTACACAGATACAATACCATGTCTACACATAGACACTACCATCTCTACACAGATACAATATCATCTCTACACAGATACAATACCATCTCTACACAGAGACAATACCATCTCTTTACAGAGACACTACCATCTCTACACATATACAATACCATCTCTTTACAGAGACACTACCATCTCTACACAGAGACACTACCATCTCTACACAGATACACTACCATCTCTTTACAGAGACACTACCATCTCTACACTGAGACACTACCATCTCTACACAGATACAATATCATCTCTTTACAGAGACACTACCATCTCTACACAGAGACAATACCATCTCTACACAGATACACTACCATCTCTTTACAGAGACACTACCCTCTTTTCACAGAGACACTACCATCTCTACACAGAGACAATACCATCTCTACACAGAGACAATACCATCTCTACACAGAGACACTACCATCTCTACACAGATACAATACCATCTCTTTACAGATACAATACCATCTCTTCACAGAGACAATACCATCTCTACACAGATACAATACCATCTCTACACAGATACAATACCATCTCTTTACAGAGACACTACCATCTCTACACAGAGACACTACCATCTCTACACAGATACACTACCATCTCTTTACAGAGACACTACCCTCTCTTCACAGAGACATTACCATCTCTACACAGAGACAATACCATCTCTTTACAGAGACAATACCATCTCTACACAGATACACTACCATCTCTTTACAGAGACACTACCCTCTCTTCACAGAGACACTACCCTCTCTTCACAGAGACAATACCATCTCTACACAGATACAATACCATCTCTTCACAGAGACAATACCATCTCTACACAGATACAATACCATGTCTACACATAGACACTACCATCTCTACACAGATACAATATCATCTCTACACAGATACAATACCATCTCTACACAGAGACAATACCATCTCTTTACAGAGACACTACCATCTCTACACATATACAATACCATCTCTTTACAGAGACACTACCATCTCTACACAGAGACACTACCATCTCTACACAGATACACTACCATCTCTTTACAGAGACACTACCATCTCTACACTGAGACACTACCATCTCTACACAGATACAATATCATCTCTTTACAGAGACACTACCATCTCTACACAGAGACAATACCATCTCTACACAGATACACTACCATCTCTTTACAGAGACACTACCCTCTTTTCACAGAGACACTACCATCTCTACACAGAGACAATACCATCTCTACACAGAGACAATACCATCTCTACACAGAGACACTACCATCTCTACACAGATACAATACCATCTCTTTACAGATACAATACCATCTCTTCACAGAGACAATACCATCTCTACACAGATACAATACCATCTCTACACAGATACAATACCATCTCTTTACAGAGACACTACCATCTCTACACAGAGACACTACCATCTCTACACAGAGAAACTACCATCTCTTTACAGATACAATACCATCTCTTCACAGAGACAATACCATCTCTACACAGATGCAATACCATCTCTTTACAGATACAATACCATCTCTTCACAGAGACAATACCATCTCTTTACAGAGACACTACCATCTCTACACAGAGATACTACCATCTCTACACAGATACAATACCATCTCTTTACAGATACACTACCATCTCTACACAGAGACAATACCATCTCTACACAGAGACACTACCATCTCTACACAGAGACACTACCATCTCTACACAGAGACAATAACATCTCTACACAGATACAATATCATCTCTTTACAGAGACACTACCATCTCTACACAGAGACAATACCATCTCTACACAGATACACTACCATCTCTTTACAGAGACACTACCCTCTTTTCACAGAGACACTACCATCTCTACACAGAGACAATACCATCTCTACACAGAGACAATACCATCTCTACACAGAGACACTACCATCTCTACACAGATACAATACCATCTCTTTACAGATACAATACCATCTCTTCACAGAGACAATACCATCTCTACACAGATACAATACCATCTCTACACAGATACAATACCATCTCTTTACAGAGACACTACCATCTCTACACAGAGACAATACCATCTCTACACAGAGACACTACCATCTCTACACAGAGAAACTACCATCTCTTTACAGATACAATACCATCTCTTCACAGAGACAATACCATCTCTACACAGATGCAATACCATCTCTTTACAGATACAATACCATCTCTTCACAGAGACAATACCATCTCTTTACAGAGACACTACCATCTCTACGCAGAGACACTACCATCTCTACACAGATACAATACCATCTCTTTACAGATACACTACCATCTCTACACATAGACACTACCATCTCTTTACAGATACACTACCATCTCTACACAGAGACAATACCATCTCTACACAGAGACACTACCATCTCTACACAGAGATACTACCATCTCTACACAGATACAATACCATCTCTTTACAGATACACTACCATCTCTACACAGAGACAATACCATCTCTACACAGAGACACTACCATCTCTACACAGAGACACTACCATCTCTACACAGAGACAATAACATCTCTACACAGATACAATATCATCTCTTTACAGAGACACTACCATCTCTACACAGAGACAATACCATCTCTACACAGATACACTACCATCTCTTTACAGAGACACTACCCTCTTTTCACAGAGACACTACCATCTCTACACAGAGACAATACCATCTCTACACAGAGACAATACCATCTCTACACAGAGACACTACCATCTCTACACAGATACAATACCATCTCTTTACAGATACAATACCATCTCTTCACAGAGACAATACCATCTCTACACAGATACAATACCATCTCTACACAGATACAATACCATCTCTTTACAGAGACACTACCATCTCTACACAGAGACAATACCATCTCTACACAGAGACACTACCATCTCTACACAGAGAAACTACCATCTCTTTACAGATACAATACCATCTCTTCACAGAGACAATACCATCTCTACACAGATGCAATACCATCTCTTTACAGATACAATACCATCTCTTCACAGAGACAATACCATCTCTTTACAGAGACACTACCATCTCTACGCAGAGACACTACCATCTCTACACAGATACAATACCATCTCTTTACAGATACACTACCATCTCTACACATAGACACTACCATCTCTACACAGATACAATATCATCTCTACACAGATACAATACCATCTCTACACAGAGACAATACCATCTCTTTACAGAGACACTACCATCTCTACACATATACAATACCATCTCTTTACAGAGACACTACCATCTCTACACAGAGACACTACCATCTCTACACAGATACACTACCATCTCTTTACAGAGACACTACCATCTCTACACTGAGACACTACCATCTCTACACAGATACAATATCATCTCTATACAGAGACACTACCATCTCTACACAGAGACAATACCATCTCTACACAGATACACTACCATCTCTTTACAGAGACACTACCCTCTTTTCACAGAGACACTACCATCTCTACACAGAGACAATACCATCTCTACACAGAGACAATACCATCTCTACACAGAGACACTACCATCTCTACACAGATACAATACCATCTCTTTACAGATACAATACCATCTCTTCACAGAGACAATACCATCTCTACACAGATACAATACCATCTCTACACAGATACAATACCATCTCTTTACAGAGACACTACCATCTCTACACAGAGACACTACCATCTCTACACAGAGAAACTACCATCTCTTTACAGATACAATACCATCTCTTCACAGAGACAATACCATCTCTACACAGATGCAATACCATCTCTTTACAGATACAATACCATCTCTTCACAGAGACAATACCATCTCTTTACAGAGACACTACCATCTCTACACAGAGATACTACCATCTCTACACAGATACAATACCATCTCTTTACAGATACAATACCATCTCTTCACAGATACAATACCATCTCTACACAGATACAATACCATCTCTTTACAGATACAATACCATCTCTTCACAGAGACAATAACATCTCTACACAGATACAATATCATCTCTTTACAGAGACACTACCATCTCTACACAGAGACAATACCATCTCTATACAGATACACTACCATCTCTTTACAGAGACACTACCCTCTTTTCACAGAGACACTACCATCTCTACACAGAGACAATACCATCTCTACACAGAGACAATACCATCTCTACACAGAGACACTACCATCTCTACACAGATACAATACCATCTCTTTACAGATACAATACCATCTCTTCACAGAGACAATACCATCTCTACACAGATACAATACCATCTCTACACAGATACAATACCATCTCTTTACAGAGACACTACCATCTCTACACAGAGACAATACCATCTCTACACAGAGACACTACCATCTCTACACAGAGAAACTACCATCTCTTTACAGATACAATACCATCTCTTCACAGAGACAATACCATCTCTACACAGATGCAATACCATCTCTTTACAGATACAATACCATCTCTTCACAGAGACAATACCATCTCTTTACAGAGACACTACCATCTCTACGCAGAGACACTACCATCTCTACACAGATACAATACCATCTCTTTACAGATACACTACCATCTCTACACAGAGACAATACCATCTCTACACAGAGACACTACCATCTCTACACAGAGACACTACCATCTCTACACAGAGACAATAACATCTCTTTACAGATACAATACCATCTCTTCACAGAGACAATACCATCTCTACACAGATACAATACCATTTCTACACAGAGACACTACCATCTCTACACAGAGACACTACCATCTCTACACAGAGACAATACCATCTCTACACAGATACACTACCATCTCTTTACAGAGACACTACCATCTCTACACAGATACAATACCATCTCTACACAGATACAATACCATCTCTACACAGAGACAATACCATCTCTACACAGAGACACTACCATCTCTACACAGAGACACGACCATCTCTACACAGATACAATACCATCTCTACAAAGATACACTACCCTCTCTTCACAGAGACACAACCATCTCTACACAGAGACAATACCATCTCTACACAGAGACACTACCATCTCTACACAGAGACACTACCATCTCTACACAGATACAATACCATCTCTTTACAGATACAATACAATCTCTTCACAGAGACAATACCATCTCTACACAGATACAATACCATATCTTTACAGATACAATACCATCTCTTCACAGAGACAATACCATCTCTTCACAGAGACAATACCATCTCTACACAGATACAATACCATCTCTACACAGATACAATACCATCTCTACACAGAGACAATACCATCTCTTTACAGAGACACTGCCATCTCTACACATATACAATACCATGTCTTTACAGAGACACTTCCATCTCTACACAGAGACAATACCATCTCTACACAGATACACTACCATCTCTTTACAGAGACACTACCATCTCTACACAGAGACACTACCATCTCTACACAGATACAATATCATCTCTTTACAGAGACACTACCATCTCTACACTGAGACAATACCATCTCTACACAGATACACTACCATCTCTTTACAGAGACACTACCCTCTCTTCACAGAGACATTACCATCTCTACACAGAGACAATACCATCTCTTTACAGAGACAATACCATCTCTACACAGATACACTACCATCTCTTTACAGAGACACTACCCTCTCTTCACAGAGACAATACCATCTCTACACAGATACAATACCATCTCTTTACAGATACAATACCATCTCTTCACAGAGACAATACCATCTCTACACAGATAAAATACCATCTCTACACATAGACACTACCATCTCTACACAGATACAATACCATCTCTACACAGATACAATACCATCTCTACACAGAGACAATACCATCTCTTTACAGAGACACTACCATCTCTACACATATACAATACCATCTCTTTACAGAGACACTACCATCTCTACACAGAGACACTACCATCTCTACACAGATACACTACCATCTCTTTACAGAGACACTACCATCTCTACACTGAGACACTACCATCTCTACACAGATACAATATCATCTCTTTACAGAGACACTACCATCTCTACACAGAGACAATACCATCTCTACACAGATACACTACCATCTCTTTACAGAGACACTACCCTCTTTTCACAGAGACACTACCATCTCTACACAGAGACAATACCATCTCTACACAGAGACAATACCATCTCTACACAGAGACACTACCATCTCTACACAGATACAATACCATCTCTTTACAGATACAATACCATCTCTTCACAGAGACAATACCATCTCTACACAGATACAATACCATCTCTACACAGATACAATACCATCTCTTTACAGAGACACTACCATCTCTACACAGAGACAATACCATCTCTACACAGAGACACTACCATCTCTACACAGAGAAACTACCATCTCTTTACAGATACAATACCATCTCTTCACAGAGACAATACCATCTCTACACAGATGCAATACCATCTCTTTACAGATACAATACCATCTCTTCACAGAGACAATACCATCTCTTTACAGAGACACTACCATCTCTACACAGAGACACTACCATCTCTACACAGATACAATACCATCTCTTTACAGATACACTACCATCTCTACACAGAGACAATACCATCTCTACACAGAGACACTACCATCTCTACACAGAGACACTACCATCTCTACACAGAGACAATAACATCTCTTTACAGATACAATACCATCTCTTCACAGAGACAATACCATCTCTACACAGATACAATACCATTTCTACACAGAGACACTACCATCTCTACACAGAGACACTACCATCTCTACACAGAGACAATACCATCTCTACACAGATACACTACCATCTCTTTATAGAGACACTACCATCTCTACACAGACACACTACCATCTCTACACAGATACAATATCATCTCTTTACAGAGACACTACCATCTCTACACAGAGACAATACCATCTCTACACAGATACAATACCATCTCTTTACAGATACAATACCATCTCTTCACAGAGACAATACCATCTCTTCACAGAGACAATACCATCTCTTCACAGAGACAATACCATCTCTACACAGATACAATACCATCTCTACACAGATACAATACCATCTCTACACATAGACACTACCATCTCTACACAGATACAATACCATCTCTACACAGATACAATACCATCTCTACACAGAGACAATACCATCTCTTTACAGAGACACTACCATCTCTACACAGATACAATACCATCTCTTTACAGAGACACTACCATCTCTACACAGAGACAATACCATCTCTACACAGATACACTACCATCTCTTTACAGAGACACTACCATCTCTACACAGAGACACTACCATCTCTACACAGATACAATATCATCTCTTTACAGAGACACTACCATCTCTACACAGAGACAATACCATCTCTACACAGATACACTACCATCTCTTTACAGAGACACTACCATCTCTACACAGAGACACTACCATCTCTACACAGATACAATATCATCTCTTAACAGAGACACTACCATCTCTACACAGAGACACTACCATCTCTACACAGATACAATACCATCTCTACACAGATACAATACCATCTCTTTACAGAGACAATTCCATCTCTACACAGATACAATACCATCTCTTTACAGATACAATACCATCTCTTCACAGAGACAATACCATCTCTTCACAGAGACAATACCATCTCTACACAGATACAATACCATCTCTTTACAGAGACACTACCATCTCTACACAGAGACAATACAATCTCTACACAGAGACACTACCATCTCTTTACAGAGACACTACCATCTCTACACTGAGACACTACCATCTCTACACAGATACAATATCATCTCTTTACAGAGACACTACCATCTCTACACAGAGACAATACCATCTCTAACAGATACACTACCATCTCTTTACAGAGACACTACCCTCTTTTCACAGAGACACTACCATCTCTACACAGAGACAATACCATCTCTACACAGAGACAATACCATCTCTACACAGAGACACTACCATCTCTACACAGATACAATACCATCTCTTTACAGATACAATACCATCTCTTCACAGAGACAATACCATCTCTACACAGATACAATACCATCTCTACACAGATACAATACCATCTCTTTACAGAGACACTACCATCTCTACACAGAGACAATACCATCTCTACACAGAGACACTACCATCTCTACACAGAGAAACTACCATCTCTTTACAGATACAATACCATCTCTTCACAGAGACAATACCATCTCTACACAGATGCAATACCATCTCTTTACAGATACAATACCATCTCTTCACAGAGACAATACCATCTCTTTACAGAGACACTACCATCTCTACACAGAGACACTACCATCTCTACACAGATACAATACCATCTCTTTACAGATACACTACCATCTCTACACAGAGACAATACCATCTCTACACAGAGACACTACCATCTCTACACAGAGACACTACCATCTCTACACAGAGACAATACCATCTCTTTACAGATACAATACCATCTCTTCACAGAGACAATACCATCTCTACACAGATACAATACCATTTCTACACAGAGACACTACCATCTCTACACAGAGACACTACCATCTCTACACAGAGACACTACCATCTCTACACAGAGACAATACCATCTCTACACAGATACACTACCATCTCTTTACAGAGACACTACCATCTCTACACAGACACACTACCATCTCTACACAGATACAATATCATCTCTTTACAGAGACACTACCATCTCTACACAGAGACAATACCATCTCTACACAGATACAATACCATCTCTTTACAGATACAATACCATCTCTTCACAGAGACAATACCATCTCTTCACAGAGACAATACCATCTCTTCACAGAGACAATACCATCTCTACACAGATACAATACCATCTCTACACAGATACAATACCATCTCTACACATAGACACTACCATCTCTACACAGATACAATACCATCTCTACACAGATACAATACCATCTCTACACAGAGACAATACCATCTCTTTACAGAGACACTACCATCTCTACACAGATACAATACCATCTCTTTACAGAGACACTATCATCTCTACACAGAGACAATACCATCTCTACACAGATACACTACCATCTCTTTACAGAGACACTACCATCTCTACACAGAGACAATATCATCTCTTAACAGAGACACTACCATCTCTACACAGAGACACTACCCTCTCTTCACAGAGACACTACCATCTATACACAGAGACAATACCATCTCTACACAGAGACAATACCATCTCTACACAGAGACAATACCATCTCTTTACAGATACAATACCATCTCTTCACAGATACAATACCATCTCTACACAGATACAATACCATCTCTTTACAGAGACACTACCATCTCTACACAGAGAAACTACCATCTCTACACAGATACAATATCATCTCTTAACAGAGACACTACCATCTCTACACAGAGACACTACCATCTCTACACAGATACAATACCATCTCTTTACAGAGACACTACCATCTCTACACAGAGACACTACCATCTCTACACAGATACAATATCATCTCTTTACAGAGACACTACCATCTCTACACAGAGACAATACCATCTCTACACAGATACACTACCATCTCTTTACAGAGACACTACCATCTCTACACAGAGACACTACCATCTCTACACAGATACAATATCATCTCTTAACAGAGACACTACCATCTCTACACAGAGACACTACCATCTCTACACAGATACAATACCATCTCTACACAGATACAATACCATCTCTTTACAGATACAATACCATCTCTTCACAGAGACAATTCCATCTCTTCACAGATACACTACCATCTCTTTACCAAAACACTACCATCTCTACACAGAGACAATATCATCTCTTTACAGAGACACTATCATCTCTACACAGAGACAATACCATCTCTACACAGATACACTACCATCTCTTTACAGAGACACTACCATCTCTACACAGAGACAATATCATCTCTTAACAGAGACACTACCATCTCTACACAGAGACACTACCCTCTCTTCACAGAGACACTACCATCTATACACAGAGACAATACCATCTCTACACAGAGACAATACCATCTCTACACAGATACAATACCATCTCTTTACAGATACAATACCATCTCTTCACAGATACAATACCATCTCTACACAGAGACACTACCATCTCTACACAGAGACACTACCCTCTCTTCACAGAGACACTACCATCTCTACACAGAGACAATACCATCTCTACACAGAGACAATACCATCTCTACACAGAGACAATACCATCTCTTTACAGATACAATACCATCTCTTCACAGATACAATACCATCTCTACACAGATACAATACCATCTCTTTACAGAGACACTACCATCTCTACACAGAGAAACTACCATCTCTACACAGATACAATATCATCTCTTAACAGAGACACTACCATCTCTACACAGAGACACTACCATCTCTACACAGAGAAACTACCATCTCTTTACAGATACAATACCATCTCTTCACAGAGACAATACCATCTCTACACAGATGCAATACCATCTCTTTACAGATACAATACCATCTCTTCACAGAGACAATACCATCTCTTTACAGAGACACTACCATCTCTACACAGAGACACTACCATCTCTACACAGATACAATACCATCTCTTTACAGATACACTACCATCTCTACACAGAGACAATACCATCTCTACACAGAGACACTACCATCTCTACACAGAGACACTACCATCTCTACACAGAGACAATACCATCTCTTTACAGATACAATACCATCTCTTCACAGAGACAATACCATCTCTACACAGATACAATACCATTTCTACACAGAGACACTACCATCTCTACACAGAGACACTACCATCTCTACACAGAGACACTACCATCTCTACACAGAGACAATACCATCTCTACACAGATACACTACCATCTCTTTACAGAGACACTACCATCTCTACACAGACACACTACCATCTCTACACAGATACAATATCATCTCTTTACAGAGACACTACCATCTCTACACAGAGACAATACCATCTCTACACAGATACAATACCATCTCTTTACAGATACAATACCATCTCTTCACAGAGACAATACCATCTCTTCACAGAGACAATACCATCTCTTCACAGAGACAATACCATCTCTACACAGATACAATACCATCTCTACACAGATACAATACCATCTCTACACATAGACACTACCATCTCTACACAGATACAATACCATCTCTACACAGATACAATACCATCTCTACACAGAGACAATACCATCTCTTTACAGAGACACTACCATCTCTACACAGATACAATACCATCTCTTTACAGAGACACTATCATCTCTACACAGAGACAATACCATCTCTACACAGATACACTACCATCTCTTTACAGAGACACTACCATCTCTACACAGAGACAATATCATCTCTTAACAGAGACACTACCATCTCTACACAGAGACACTACCCTCTCTTCACAGAGACACTACCATCTATACACAGAGACAATACCATCTCTACACAGAGACAATACCATCTCTACCCAGAGACAATACCATCTCTTTACAGATACAATACCATCTCTTCACAGATACAATACCATCTCTACACAGATACAATACCATCTCTTTACAGAGACACTACCATCTCTACACAGAGAAACTACCATCTCTACACAGATACAATATCATCTCTTAACAGAGACACTACCATCTCTACACAGAGACACTACCATCTCTACACAGATACAATACCATCTCTTTACAGAGACACTACCATCTCTACACAGATACAATATCATCTCTTTACAGAGACACTACCATCTCTACACAGAGACAATACAATCTCTACACAGATACACTACCATCTCTTTACAGAGACACTACCATCTCTACACAGAGACACTACCATCTCTACACAGATACAATATCATCTCTTAACAGAGACACTACCATCTCTACACAGAGACACTACCATCTCTACACAGATACAATACCATCTCTACACAGATACAATACCATCTCTTTACAGATACAATACCATCTCTTCACAGAGACAATTCCATCTCTTCACAGATACACTACCATCTCTTTACCAAAACACTACCATCTCTACACAGAGACAATATCATCTCTTTACAGAGACACTATCATCTCTACACAGAGACAATACCATCTCTACACAGATACACTACCATCTCTTTACAGAGACACTACCATCTCTACACAGAGACAATATCATCTCTTAACAGAGACACTACCATCTCTACACAGAGACACTACCCTCTCTTCACAGAGACACTACCATCTATACACAGAGACAATACCATCTCTACACAGAGACAATACCATCTCTACACAGATACAATACCATCTCTTTACAGATACAATACCATCTCTTCACAGATACAATACCATCTCTACACAGATACAATACCATCTCTTTACAGAGACACTACCATCTCTACACAGAGAAACTACCATCTCTACACAGATACAATATCATCTCTTAACAGAGACACTACCATCTCTACACAGAGACACTACCATCTCTACACAGATACAATACCATCTCTTTACAGAGACACTACCATCTCTACACGTAGACAATACCATCTCTACACAGAGACACTACCATCTCTACACAGAGACACTACCATCTCTACACAGATACAATACCATCTCTTTACAGATACAATACCATCTCTTCACAGACAATACCATCTCTACACAGATACAATACCATTTCTACACAGAGACACTACCATCTCTTTACCAAAACACTACCATCTCTACACAGAGACAATATCATCTCTTTACAGAGACACTATCATCTCTACACAGAGACAATACCATCTCTACACAGATACAATATCATCTCTTAACAGAGACACTACCATCTCTACACAGATACAATACCATCTCTACACAGATACAATACCATCTCTTCACAGAGACACTACCATCTCTACACAGAGACACTACCATCTCTACACAGATACAATACCATCTCTTTACAGAGACACTACCATCTCTACACGTAGACAATACCATCTCTACACAGAGACACTACCATCTCTACACAGAGACACTACCATCTCTACACAGATACAATACCATCTCTTTACAGATACAATACCATCTCTTCACAGACAATACCATCTCTACACAGATACAATACCATTTCTACACAGAGACACTACCATCTCTTTACCAAAACACTACCATCTCTACACAGAGACAATATCATCTCTTTACAGAGACACTATCATCTCTACACAGAGACAATACCATCTCTACACAGATACACTACCATCTCTACACAGAGACACTACCATCTCTACACAGAGACACTACCCTCTCTTCACAGAGACACTACCCTCTCTTCACAGAGACAATACCATCTCTACACAGAGACAATACCATCTCTACACAGATACAATACCATCTCTACACAGAGACAATACCATCTCTACACAGAGACAATACCATCTCTACACAGATACAATACCATCTCTTTACAGATACAATACCATCTCTTTACAGAGACACTACCATCTCTACACAGATACAATACCATCTCTTTACTGAGACACTACCATCTCTACACAGAGACACTACCATCTCTACACAGATACAATACCATCTCTTTACAGAGACACTACCATCTCTACACAGAGACAATACCATCTCTACACAGATACACTACCATCTCTTTACAGAGACACTACCATCTCTACACAGAGAAACTACCATCTCTACACAGATACAATATCATCTCTTAACAGAGACACTACCATCTCTACACAGATACAATACCATCTCTACACAGATACAATACCATCTCTTCACAGAGACAATACCATCTCTACACAGATACAATACCATTTCTACACAGAGACACTACCATTTCTACACAGATACACTACCATCTCTACACAGATACAATACCATCTCTACACAGAGAAAATACCATCTCTTTACAGAGACACTACCATCTCTACACAGATACAATACCATCTCTTTACAGAGACACTACCATCTCTACACAGAGACAATACCATCTCTACACAGATACAGTACCATCTCTTTACAGAGACACTACCGTCTCTACACAGAGACACTACCATCTCTACACAGATACAATGTCATCTCTTTACAGAGACACTACCATCTCTACACAGAGACAATACCATCTCTACACAGATACACTACCATCTCTTTACAGAGACACTACCATCTCTACACAGAGAAACTACCATCTCTACACAGATACAATATCATCTCTTAACAGAGACACTACCATCTCTACACAGAGACACTACCATCTCTACACAGATACAATACCATCTCTTTACAGAGACACTACCATCTCTACACAGAGACAATACCATCTCTACACAGAGACACTACCATCTCTACACAGAGACACTACCATCTCTACACAGATACAATACCATCTCTTTACAGATACAATACCATCTCTTCACAGAGACAATACCATCTCTACACAGATACAATACCATTTCTACACAGAGACACTACCATCTCTACACAGATACAATACCATCTCTACACAGATACAATACCATCTCTACACAGAGACAATACCATCTCTTTACAGAGACACTACCATCTCTACACAGATACAATACCATCTCTTTACAGAGACACTACCATCTCTACACAGAGACAATACCATCTCTACACAGATACAGTACCATCTCTTTACAGAGACACTACCGTCTCTACACAGAGACACTACCATCTCTACACAGATACAATGTCATCTCTTTACAGAGACACTACCATCTCTACACAGAGACAATACCATCTCTACACAGATACACTACCATCTCTTTACAGAGACACTACCATCTCTACACAGAGAAACTACCATCTCTACACAGATACAATATCATCTCTTAACAGAGACACTACCATCTCTACACAGAGACACTACCATCTCTACACAGATACAATACCATCTCTTTACAGAGACACTACCATCTCTACACAGAGACAATACCATCTCTACACAGAGACAATACCATCTCTACACAGAGACACTACCATCTCTACACAGAGACACTACCATCTCTACACAGATACAATACCATCTCTTTACAGATACAATACCATCTCTACACAGATACAATACCATTTCTACACAGAGACACTACCATCTCTACACAGATACAATACCATCTCTACACAGATACAATACCATCTCTACACAGAGACAATACCATCTCTTTACAGAGACACTACCATCTCTACACAGATACAATACCATCTCTTTACAGAGACACTACCATCTCTACACAGAGACACTACCATCTCTACACAGATACAATACCATCTCTTCACAGAGACAATACCATCTCGCTTCCCAGAGACAATACCATCTCTTCACAGAGACAATACAATCTCTCTTCCCAGAGACACTACCATCTCGACACAGAGACACTACCATCTCTTCACATAGACACTACCATCTCTACACAGAGACACGACCATCTCTACACAGAGACAATACCATCTCTACACAGAGACACTACCATCTCTTCCCAGAGACAATACCATCTCTTCCCAGAGACAATACCATCAAATGCTATCTTTTTTGAGGGGCAGAAAACTGTTTTCAACCAGCGATTGAGTTGTGAGACTGATGTAGAGCTCATCACTCCCCCTAACTGGGATGGGGCCAGAGACAATTACTCGATGCCGACACATCTTTCTAGCTGATTTACATGCTGACGCTATGTTCCGCTTGGTGACCTCCGACTGTTTCATCCTAACATCGTTGGTGCCGACGTGGATAACAATACCTCTATACTCTCTACACTCGTCAGTTTCAGCTTTAGCCAGCACCATCTTCAGATTAGCCTTAACGTCGGTAGCCCTGCCCCCTGTTAAACAGTGTATGATCTCTGGATGATTCGTTTTAATACTGCGGGCAATTTGTCAGAGCTAATGGTGGGAAGCTTCGGCGTCTCAGACCCCGTAACGGGAGGAGTAGAGACAAAAGAAGGCCTGACTTCGGCCTGACTCCGACTCGTTGCTTAATGGGGAAAACCAGTTGAAAGTTTCTGTCGGCTGAATGAGCAACACGGTTGAGCATTCCTACAGCATTTTCCTCCAGAAATCGTGAGAAAGTTGTCCGGCTGCGGGGATCGTGCGAGGGGATTTATACTAACGTTACTATCTGTACTTACTGGTGGCACAGACGCTGCTTCATCCTTTCCTACACTGAAATTATCCTTACCTAACGATTGCATCTGAAGCTGGGCTTGTAGCACAGCTATCCTCGCCATAAGGCGATCGTTTTCCTGTATATTAAGAGTACAGCGACTGCAATTAGAAGGCATCATGTTAATGTTACTACTTAGCTTCGTCTGTTGGAGGTCCTGACGAACCACATCTAGATAAAAAAGCGTCCGGAGTGAAAAAGTTGAATGACAAAAAAGTTGAGTGAGGGAAAAAACAAAAATATAAACGGTAGTTAAAAAGTAAAAACCGTAAAGTTGTCAGGTAGCAAAGTAAGGTTGGTAATAAAACACACAGCAACACGTAAACAAGTCTGCAAGTTGTAACCGGAAATGACGTCACGATACTGAGATTATAGACAATACAACTCTCAACAGAGACAATACCATCTCTACACAGAAAGTTAGTCAACTACTGGTTCCATACATGCACACAAGCATGCACATACACACAGTTACACACACACACACACGTATGCACACAAACAGAGAAACACACACACACAAACAGAGAAACACACACACGCAGGGTTGAGGTGTCATTATTTGACAATAATTGCACTGATGGGTTGCTCCTTAAGGAAAATGTTCCTTGTCTCCATGTTTATGCCAAATATACCATCTCTGACACACACACGCTCACACAAACACACACACAAACACACAAACACACAGTGGAGTCCTGACTGACTTCAGCTGTAATGTCGCTGTCGCTGTCAAACTATACGCTGCACCCCTGATGACACTTTATGGTACTTTATGACAGTTTATACCAATGGCAACAGAGGCTTAGAAATGCCAATCAATGTTTCTGTCAAGGGGTTGTGATTTAACAAGGATCCTACACTGCAGTACTGTAGAGTGCCAGTAATAATATCTACCTACTCCCAGAGGTCTTGTCTGTGTTAGGTCTGTTGTCACTTGTTTCAAAGCTGTAGTTTATAAACGTTTCTATGTAAGGTACCCAGACGTAGAACAGGTATGCCGGTGGGGCTACATACATAGGATTGTGGCATTAAGACACCTCTGGCTTCTCGTCCAACAACGTCCCGTCAGGACTAGACCAGACAAACATCGACCAGACAGAAGAAGAGTTTATTTATATCCACAGATGAGCTGAATGCTGCTTTCAAATCTGACTTGTACCTCTCTATTTCTGTCCTGACGTCACCAACCAACAACCACTGTCTTCTTCTGCTCTCAGCGACAGATTACACACACACACACATACACATACACACACGCACACACACACACACACACACACACACACACACACACACACACACACACACACACACACACACACACACACACACACACACACAGAGCTCTGAGGGACAGATTAAAGGCTGTTATTGGGAGAGGCAACAGCAGCTGTGTCTTAACACCCACAATGCAATTTTGTGTGTGTGTGTGTGTGTCTGTGTGCGCGCGTGCGTTTGCGTGCATGTGTGTGTGTGCGTGCATGTGTGTGTGTATGTGTGGCAGGTGTACAGAGGGCCACCTTAGCTGTGACCATCTGTCCCGACCTATTTCACCTGTCACAGAAGAGCTATGACACGGCTCCTCTCTCTGGGTCACATTGACCCCTGCTGGACTGGAGGATTGATGGAATCACATGCACACACACACACACACACACAGACAGTACAGACACACACATAAGCACGCTCACACACAATCACACACACACCGTATGTTCAAGGGGACAGTGTTTTGTTAAATGTGCATTTTGTCTGTGAATATGACAGTGTTTTGTTAAATTAGTGTTTTGGGGGATATTAAGCATTGACAAGTTGGCAAGGAGAGTAGTGAAGCTGAGAAGGAGTCTGGTGAAGGGATGGAAGAGGGTGGGTTGTGGGAGTCTGCTAAAGGGGTGGAATGTGGGAGTCTGGTAAAGGGGTGGAACAGGGTGGGTTGTGGGAGTCTGGTAAAGGGGTGGAAGAGGGTGGGATGTGGGAGTCTGGTAAAGGGGTGCAAGAGGGTGGGATGTGGGAGTCTGGTAAAGGGGTGCAAGAGGGTGGGATGTGGGAGTCTGGTGAAGGGGTGGAACAAGGTGGGTTGTGGGAGTCTGGTGAAGGGGTGCAAGAGGGTGGGTTGTGGGAGTCTGGTAAAGGGGTGGAACAGGGTGGGTTGTGGGAGTCTGGTGAAGGGGTGGAACAGGGTGGGTTGTGGGAGTCTGGTAAAGGGGTGCAAAAGGGTGGGATGTGGGAGTCTGGTAAAGGGGTGCAAGAGGGTGGAATGTGGGAGTCTGGTGAAGGGGTGCAAGAGGGTGGGATGTGGGAGTCTGGTAAAGGGGTGCAAGAGGGTGGGATGTGGGAGTCTGGTGAAGGGGTGGAACAGGGTGGGTTGTGGGAGTCTGGTGAAGGGGTGCAAGAGGGTGGGATGTGGGAGTCTGGTAAAGGGGTGGAACAGGGTGGGATGTGGGAGTCTGGTGAAGGGGTGCAACAGGGTGGGGCGGGATGAGGACACGGCAGATGGCTGCTTGGAGATTATCTCAGTTTGAGGAAACACCAGGCGGACAATTAGAGGAGGGGACAGAGATGTATAGGGACAGAGACAACCATTCAGAGAGCTCCAAACTCACTCCCACATGGCCACACCCTATCCTCTCTCTTTTCTCCATCTGCCTCTTCCCCACTCCAGCCCCACACTCTGTCTCGCTTTCTCTCTTCCTTTCTCCTACCTCCCACAATCTCAACCTCGCAGTGTTCACAGTGATGTTGGTCTCAGGGGAAAACAATCAGCATATTTAAAACACTTGATTAGATCTGGCTCCTCAGAGTCGGCCTCCGGAACACCCAGCGCGTGCGAACACACACACACACACACACACATATGAAAAAAGGCACGTCCCATTCTCGTTAGAGCTGAGATCGCGAGGACCTGCCGTCAGCTGTCTTGGATACCCATGATTCAACAGGAGTCTACAGCTCAGTCCAGGGAACTAAGAATCCCAGAACACCAGCTCCATCTAATTTCCACCGCAGGGTGTGTTATAGCAGTGGTTTTGATAGAATACTGAAGCAGAGAGCTGATAGCTGATCTGAATTTCAAGGAAGCCTGAAGCCACACAGAGAGCTGACGTCAGTAAGGGGAGAACCAGCTAGTGGCTTAAAATGAAGGAATACATTGGAGGTGCATTCTAAGTAATATGCTAGTATGGAAAGTAGTTTATGAGAGAGAGATGGAAAACTTTAGGCAGCTAATGGACGATGCTAGAAACCATGTTCTGTTTCTATATATGTTGTGTTTACGTGTTTGCATGCATGTGAGTGTGTTACTGTGTATGTGAGTTGTCATGACTGTCCTGATCAGGTCAGGTTATAGGAGACCACAACCCTACAGATTCTCTCTCAACCACAACAGAGGAGGCGAGATCTAAGGGTCTGAAGATGTGGGGGTTTTATGACCCCTCATGCCCCTGGTAAATCTTAGGTCACACAACATTCCTGTGTCCCCTCAATATGGAGAACCAGCCTCAGAACATTAAACATGAAATAAAGGGACTTTGGAACAATGGTTTCCCTCAGCCACAATAGTGGTCATGACTATAGATGGAATATGAAAATGTATGTCATTTTTGTTTTGTTATTAAAGGTTAATAGATGACGTTATTACAAAAACATTGTAACGTTAAGAGTTTTCCTAGTATATGTTTGATGTGTATACATTGTACGTTGTGTGGAAAATTTCCAAATCAAAGGGAATGTTAAGTTAGTTGTCTAAAATTGGATTTGAGAAAAACCTAGACCTTGCTCTTAACTTGGTACGCCCAGAGAATTGCCCTAAAGGCGGTTACGCCCACTTCTGACCCAAGGGTATAAAACCTGTGGGTAAAGAATTTACAGAGAAGACTACGTGACCCAAGCTGCAGCCAAGGTCTAAAAAGTAAACGAACCCAGAACGCAACACAAGTTTGAAGACAAAGAAATATTTTTCTATCCAAGCTACGGATGAGTAGCTGTGTCTAAGCGGGTGAATTCAAGTCGAACCACCTAGCCTCCATCTCCCATCGAATCGTGGTATCGACACTGTTTCATTCCAACACTGTGAGCTCTGAGCTACAGAGCTGTCTGTCCTCAGAAGACCCCTTCCAGAGCAAGGGTGAAGGAACAGACTGCTAAGCCAAAAGGAAACATCGGGAGGACGATCAGAGAGGTGCGCCGGAGAAGTGTGTCATCGAGCAGCTGAACGGTCCCCTGAACGATCCACGCAGAGAATCCTCGGAGACCTTCCCCATGTAATTACATCATTATGTTCTGACCCCTAAGAGCGGCAGTTTGGGGAAAGGCTAGGGTTAGAATAACATAGCTGACAAATTCACCCAAATTTATATTTCTCTCGTGTAATTTCTTTACTCTCTCTCTCTTTGAAATCCCCATTTTGGGTAACACGCAAATCAATAGCCTATAATGTGTTTTGTCTATGTGTATCTTTTATCATAATTTTAGCTTTTTTGTAAATAAATATTCAACTAAGATTGGCGTGGTACGAACTCATTGGTGAGACCCGGGTCCGTGCAGATTTACGGACTATACGACGTTCAGAACGAGATTGTAGAGGTAACTGGTTAATTTGCAGCTGTTGTAAAATCGATATTCTGATATTCTTTGAGTTAATTTGGGAAATAGAAACTCAATAAAAACTAGTTTTCCCATGGTGCCCCAGGTTAATGACTTAATAATTGCTTGATTCAGTTAATCACTCAATTAAAAACTTTTAATCATTCGATGAACAACAGTCGTCACATTAACTAATACAACGTCACGACAGAGTGTTTGCATGCATGTGAGTGTGTTACTGTGTATGTGAGTGTTTGCATGCGTGTGTGTGTGCTACTGTGTATGTGAGTGTGCGTTTTGCGTGTCACCATGTTAAAATCTATTTCCTGTCCTGAACGTCCTCAAACTGAAGGACACACTGGAGCCAGACGCCAGACACTGTCCTCTGAGACGCAACCGGCTGACCAATCGACCAACCGCTAGACACACACACACACACACACACTGGACACAAACGCTAGACACTGTCCCCTGAGACACAACTGACTCACCGACAGCTAAACACACACACCTTTCCCCAACTCCTCAACTGTCACGTAGCAACCATCCACTAGTTTGACTGACAACAACTTTGCCATAAACACAACTTCATTAGATTAGGTTCTGTACTAAAGTTAAAGCTGACGTTGATAACAACGTCATTAGGGGATGTGAGGGCTGAGGTTCTGCTGTTTCCTGAACTCATTAATATGGTCGTTTAATTACCGCAGGTTGATTATAATGCATGATAATATATTCTGATTGATAAGGGAAGCTCAAAGTCTCTGACTGAAGCATACAGACCATTTGGCTTTCTTAAACACCTTTCCTAAACACCTCTCTTCAGAGACATCCGTCACGTATCTGTCTTCCTCTCTCTCGATCTCCCCCTCCTCTCCTTTTCTCTCTCTGTCTTGCTCTCTCTCTATCTTTCCTTCCTCTATCCCCCTTTCCTTTTCTCTCCTTTCCTCTCCTCATGTTGCCTCATCTGTCAGTGAGTGTCGATAACTTCACTCTCTCTGACTGGGAAACTCTCTGTCGACACTCACTCTCTCTTTCTTGCTCTCTCTCACACACACACCGCCCGCAGGGGAGACTCCAGAGCTTCGTATTCACAGCAAGTAAGAGTGACTTTGATAGGAATTCCTCTGGTGTGTGTGTGTGTGTGTGTGTGTGTGTGTGTGTGTGTGTGTGTGTGTGTAAAAGCAGAATACAGATATGGCCTCCAGACACAGTTATTACAGTGTCAACTATGATTGATGGTCTACTAAAGGAAAAGGATACACTTAGGAAAAAGGGTTCTTCGGCTTTCCCCATAGGATAACCCTTTTTGGATCAAGGTAGAACCCTTTTGGGTCCAGGTAGAACCCTTTTTGGATCAAGGTAAAACCCTTTTGGATCCAGGTAGAACCCTTTTTGGATCAAGGTAGAACCATTTTGGATCCAGGTAGAACCCTTTTGGGTCCAGGTAGAACCCTTTTTGGATCAAGGTAGAACCCTTTTGGATCCAGGTAGAACCCTTTTTGGATCAAGGTAGAACCCTTTTGGATCCAGGTAGAACCCTTTTTGGATCCAGGTAGAACCATTTTTGGATCCAAGAAGAACCCTTTAGGGTTCCATGTAGACGGGCTCTACCTGGAACCCAAAATGTTTCTACCTGGAACTATAAGGGTTCTACCTGGAACCAAAAAATTATTATTCAAAGGGTTCTCCTATGAGGACGGCTGAAGAAACATTTTAAGTTCTAGATAGCAACTTTTCTTCTAATTGTGTAGGTATGTGCATGTGTGCCTGTATGTGTGTGTTTGCATTCTCTATGCTCCAATTCCATTTAAGTCAACCATCCCCCATAGTTTATTGTTCTTGTACAGTGTTGCTGTATACAGTCAACAAGATCTCACGGTTTGCATTCAGTATTCAATGTTTGTCTGGGGGGGGTTAAGGTCTCTCGGAGCCAGAGCTCACAGTTTACGCACATCCGACATCCCCATCCACAACACCCTAGCAAGCCACAACCCTACTTGATGGTAATAGTGCTCGCTGTTGCCTCTGGTGGCCGGTTTTGAAGGCATCTCCCGACATCCTGTGGCAGCCAGGTCACCCGTGATACGAGTCAGTATTCAACATCCATCCGTGTCTATGGACATCGGGAGATTACCTTCAAGTAGGTTTCCGTTTTGCAAGGACAGCAGAGATGAGTAACACAAGGAACTTTACTCAAAATATCAAAATACATGAAGTAAGACCAGGCCCACAAACAACGGACCGAACTTACAATAAACAAACATGCACAAAAACCATGGGGAAAACAGAGGGTTAAATAATGAACATGTTTGAGTTTGAGTTTATTTTATTTTTACAGGGAAAGTGCACATTAATCAACATTTCAGTAAAAGTGCCGGTTTTAGCCAGCCGGATAATTTTAACCGCAGTCCCTGGGCAGGTTAATAAAAACAATTACAATATAGACAATCATTGAGCAGTGAGCACACGCAGAGTAACATAGGACAAGCAAGACATAGCATACAGACAGAGCAACATAGGACAAGCAAGACATAGCATACAGACAGAGCAACATAGGACAAGCAAGACATATCATACAGACAGAGCAACAATGTAATTGGGGAATAGAAACCAGGTGTATAAAGCAAAGATAAAACAAATGGAAAATGAAAAGTGGATCGGCGATGGCTAGAAGGCCGGTGGCGTCGACCGCCGTACGCCGCCTGAACAAGGAGAAGCACCAACTTCGGCGGAAGTCGTGACTGTACACCCCCATCCCCCCGTAGGGAGGGCCGTAGGGAGACCGGGCAAGGGAAGGAGACGGAGGGACTTAGAGAACCGATCCATAACGACCAGGATCGTGGTGTTACCCTGGGAGGGAGGAAATCCACCGATAGGTGCGACCACGGCCGTTGTGGAATTGGTAAGGGCTGTAACTTCCCTCTGGGAAGGTGACTAGGGGCCATGCACTGGGCACACACCGAGCAGGAGGAAACTTAAACCCTCAAGTCCTTGGCCAAGGTGGACACCCAATACTTCCCACTAAGGCACCGTCCGACCGATGCCAGGATTGCCAGAGGAGGGTGACGTGTGGGCCCAATAGATCAAACGGTCACGGACAGCAGACGGAACATACAGACGCCCAGCTGGACACTGGGGGGGAGTGGGCTCTGTGCGTAACGCCCGCTCGATGTCCGCGTCCATCTCCCACACCACCGGTGCCACCAGGCAAGAGGCCGAAGTATGGGAGTGTGATCCATGGCTCCTCTGTGTCATACATCAGGGACACTGCGTCTACCTTAGCGTTCTGGGAACCTGGTCTGTAGGACAGGGTGAAAACGAAACGGGTAAAGAACATGCCCACCTTGCCTGGCGAGGGTTCAGTCTCCTCGCCGCCCAGATGTACTCCAGATTGCGGTGGTCAGTCCAGAAGAGAAAAGGGTGTTTAGCCCCCTCAAACCAATGTCTCCACGCCTTCAGAGCCTTGACAACAGCCAACAGCTCCCGGTCCCTCACGTCATAGTTTCGCTCGGCCGGGCTGAGCTTCTTCAAATAGAAAGCATGGGGGCAGAGCTGTAGTTGTAGTGTACGGAGAGAGCACGGCTCCTATCCCAGCCTCGGACGCTTCCACCTCCACTATGAACGCCAAAGAGGGATCCGGATGAGCCAGCATGGGAGCCGAGCTGTTCGCAAACCGCACCCATAAAAATTCTAATGAGCCGCCGCTGCTACATTTTAAGGGACATACACAGACTTTGGCCACTTTAATAAACGGAACACTAGTCACATTAATAATGTCACTTTAATAATGTTTACATATCTCGCATTACTCATCTCATATGTATATACTGTACTCTATACTATTCTACTGTATCTTAGTCTATGCTGCTCTGACATTACTCATCCATTAATTTATATATTCTTAATTCTATTCCTTTACTTAGATTTGTGTGTATTGGCTATATGTTGTGAAATTGTTAGATATTACTGCACTGTCGGAACTAGAAGCACAAACGCAATAACATCTGCTAACCATGTGTATGTGACCAATACAATTTGAATTGATTTAATTATAACTTAAATGGGGAAAACAACTTTTTTAAATTGTAAAGAACCATTGAAGGGTTCAAAGGTCAGTGTGGTTCCACATAGAACCATCACCCTTCCCAAGGAACCCTTGAGGAAACGCCATTTTTTAGTGTGTAGCTAAACACGAACACATACATACACACACACAATGGAAAGATAAGAAAGAGCAGCTTTTAGGAGTTTTGGGAAATGAGGGTTGAATAAAAAAAGTTCATTTTGCTTACCACTCAATTTTTTTCTGTTCTCTGTCTGTGTTCTCTGTGTGCACAGCAGCACGCCCTGTGAGGGACTGAATGCAGCAGCAGATTTTACAGATAGATCCAGAACAGAGTAGCTACAGCAGATAATACTGAACTCAAACCATGATAATCTGGCTGTGGTTGGAGTTTCTTTCTTTGTTTCACTGGGCAAAAGCATGGCCTCATGCTGGTTCAAGTCCAACGTGGTCAACACTGCCACACACACAAATACACCCTATCACCTTGGACCTGTGTGTGTGTGTGTGTGTGTGTGTGTGTGTGTGTGTGTGTGTGTGTGTGTGTAGCAATTTATCCCAGTTACATGCTGACAGATTGAATTTTGGTTGGTAAACAGAAATCATCCATCCTGAGGGTCACATTCGAGAGAGAGAATGCTTAGAATAGAGAGGGAGTGAGAGAGTGGATCCTTTCTCCATCTGTAATGGGTGGAGAGATGTGAGGTGATTTAGTTCCTCAGCTGGTCCTGTAAGCTCATAGGAAACTCCCTCCTTCCCACGGTTACAGTGACCAGACTGGCGCTCTCTGCCTCTGGTAACCTGAACAACCTTATATTCCTCTCACTAAATGGCTGTGAGATGGCGTCTCGTTAACCAATCCAAACAACTGATCAGTGTCATGTTGACAGAGGTGGAGATTCTCAATTTATCAGGCCTAATGATATCTCACTGTTTTTCCTCCCTGTGTGTGTGTGTGTGTGTGTGTGTGTGTGTGTGTGTGTGTGTGTGTGTGTGTGTGTGTGTGTGTGTGTGTGTGTGTGTGTGTGTGTGTGTGCTGTAGTGGTAATCAATTCTATTGTGACAGTAATAGCATGTCTCAGTCTATTGAATGGCCCTGATAGAGAATGCGATAACACAGCAAGCACAAACAGACACAGACATACACACACTAAAATATTTTTGTGTTTCCATTCTGTGTTATAACTGTTCAGAGAAATATATAGTAACTTTAATGATGATGTGGATAGTAATTAGAGTCCAGTTTAGGAAAAATCTTGTCCTTGTCCTTTAGTAAGTCTTGTCCTTGCCGAAGATCACTCTAATGATTGACAGGGTGATTCTATGGCATGACAATCCATCATATAGATGACTATATTATTCTTCACAATACGACCCGTTACTGGAGATAAAATGTGCTCATTAGAAATGGCTGACAGTGATGTGAATAAAGAAAAGCTTGTATGTCTCCTCCTGTTCTGATTAACATGTATCTCTATAGATATTCCAGTTCTGATTGACATGTATTTCTCTATATATTCCAGTTCTGATTGACATGTATCTCTATAGATATTCCAGTTCTGATTAACATGTATCTCTATAGATATTCCAGTTCTGATTAACATGTATTTCTATAGATGTTCCAGTTCTGATTAACATGTATCTCTATAGATATTCCTGTTCTGATTGACATGTATTTCTATAGATGTTCCTGTTCTGATTAACCTGTATTTCTATAGATGTTCCTGTTCTGATTGACATGTATTTCTATAGATATTCCTGTTCTGATTAACAAGTATTTCTATAGATGTTCCTGTTCTGATTGACATGTATTTCTCTATATATTCCAGTTCTGATTAACATGTATCTCTATAGATATTCCTGTTCTGATTAACATGTATCTCTATAGATATTCCTGTTCTGATTCACATTTAATTCTCTATATATTCCAGTTCTGATTAACATGTATCTCTATAGATATTCCAGTTCTGATTGACATATATTTCTATAGATGTTCCTGTTCTGATTAACATGTATTTCTATAGATGTTCCTGTTCTGATTAACATGTATTTCTATAGATGTTCCTGTTCTGATTGACATGTATTTCTATAGATATTCCTGTTCTGATTAACAAGTATTTCTATAGATGTTCCTGTTCTGATTAACATGTATCTCTATAGATATTCCTGTTCTGATTAACATGTATTTCTATAGATATTCCTGTTCTGATTAACATGTATCTCTGTAGATATTCCAGTTCTGATTAACATGTATCTCTGTAGATATTTCAGTTCTGACTAACATGTATTTCTATAGACGTTCCTGCAGATGTCCTTTCTGTTCTCACAGACAGATGTAATGACCACAGCCTTCAGCATGTGTGTTTCTCTGATTGAGAGGTGTTGGGTGACGTAAACCCTTTGTGTGTGTGTGTGTGTGTGTGTGTGTGTGTGTGTGTGTGTGTGTGTGTGTGTGTGTGTGTGTTCAAGCATTCTTATGCCTTACAGGTACTATTTTTGTCATTACTTCCTAATGGCTGTTTAATTGTTCTAAAGCAGATTTTAATTGGTTTGTAAATTGGCATTTAGCGGCATAACCAGCAGTTCCCCAAGCCTGGCGGCTAGCCTCGGGTCCTCCAGGCCTTCTCAGGTGTCCAGGCTGATTGCCCGACTGTTTGTTTGTCTGCCAGCTCCCAATCTGTCAGAGCTGCAGCTGTGTGTGTGTGTGTGTGTGTGTGTGTGTGTGTGTGTGTGTGTGTGTGTGTGTGTGTGTGTGTGTGTGTGTGTGTGTGTGGGTGGGTGGGGTTTTTTCCCGGGTAGACAGACGGAGTATTGTCACGGCATCCTTCAGCCGGCAGATACGACAGGACCCATCTGCGACCGGACCAAGACATCTCAGACAAACTGTCAGACTGGCAGCCTCCTCTTCTCTCCTCTTTTCTCCTCCCCTCTCCTTTCCTCTTCTCTCCTCTCCTTTCATCTCCTGAGGTTTAATTCTCTGAGGTTTAATTCACTCCTTCAGGGTAGAAGAGTTATTCTCCCTTTTCTTCCTCTCCTCTCAGGCGTTCCCTCTCTTCAGACGGCTGGCCAGATGAGGCTGTCTATCCTCTGCCTGTTTTTTTTTTCAAAGGCCCCTCTAGAATTAAATCTATTTTGGACTCCACACAAATCCTGCTTTATTTTATCTCTGCATTAAATCTCTCTTTACCTCCCTCTGTCTTCTTGCTATCTCTCTTTCTCTTTCTCTGTCCTTCTCTCGCCCCTCTTCCCTCTCTTTACTCTCTCCCCCTTCCTCTCTCTCTCTCTCGCTCTCTCTCTCGCTCTCCCCCCTCTCACTCTCTCTCTCTCGCTCTCCACTCCCCCCTCTCTCTCTCTATCTCTCTCTCTCTCTTTACTGCCCCCTCTCTCTCTCTCTCTCCCTCTCTCCCTCTCTCTCTCCCCCTCCCTCTCTCTCTCCCCGTCTCCATCTCTCTCTCCCCCCTCCCTCTCTCTCTCTTTATCCCCTCCTCTCTCTCCCTCTCCCTCTCTCTTTATTATCTCCCCCCTCTCCCTCTCTCTCTCTCTCTCTCTCCCCTCTCCCTCTCTCTCTCTCCCCTCTCCCTGTCTCTCTCTCCCCTCCCTCTCTCTTTACGCTCTCCCCTCTCTCTCCCTCTTTTTCTCTCTCTCCCCTTCCCTCTCTCTCTCTCCCCTCTCCCTGTCTCTCTCTCCCCTCCCTCTCTCTTTACGCTCTCCCCTCTCTCTCCCTCTTTTTCTCTCTCTCCCCTTCCCTCTCTCCCCCCTCTCCCCTCCCTCTCTCTTTACGCTCTCCCCTCTCTCTCCCTCTTTTTCTCTCTCTCCCCTTCCCTCTCTCCCCCCTCTCCCTCCCGCTCTCTCTCTCTATCTTTACTCTCTCCCTCTCTCTCTCAACCCTCTTCCTCTCTCTCCCCCTCTATCTCTCTCCCCCCCTCTCTCTCTCCCCCCACTCCCTGTCTTTCTCTCCCTCTCTCTCTCTCTCTCTCTCTCTCTCTCTCTCTCTCTCTCTCTCTCTTTCTCTCTGTCTCTCTCTGTCTCACTCTCTCTTACGCTCTCGCTCTCTCTCTCTCTCTCTCTTACGCTCTCCCCCTCTATCTCTCTCCCCCCCTCTCTCTCTCCCCCCACTCCCTGTCTCTCTCTCCCCTCCCTCTCTCTTTACGCTCTCCCCCTCTCCCCCTCTCTCTCTCGCCCTCTCCCTCTCTCTCCCCCTCTCTCTCTCCCTCTCCCCCTCTCCCTCTCCCCCTCTCTCTCTCTCTCCCCCTCTCCCCCTCTCTCTCTCTCTCCCCCTCTCTCTCTCGCCCTCTCCCCCTCTCTCTCTCGCCCTCTCCCTCTCGCCCTCTCCCTCTCCCTCTCTCCCTCTCCCTCTCTCCCCCTCTCTCTCTCATTCTCTTAAACAGGTTGGTGTTTTATTTGATCTGTTTTATAGACCCCACTTCTAATATAAGAGAGCTTTAATATACTAATATATAGAGATGCTGGTTTTAATATCACAACTGTGAGCTATTTAGGTGGGCAATGTGTGAAACCAGCGTTGGGTGAATCAAGGATATCTCTATATATTTCCGTATATCTGACATTTTATAGATATAAGCAGTGGACATGCTCCAGATACACACGGCATGCCTACTCCCGCTCCTCCTTTCTGCTCGTTGTCGCCAGTTTACTCATTATTACGTACACCTGTCACCCTCATTACGCGCACCTGCGCTTTATGAGACTCGCCTGGACTCCAACACCGTCCTGATTACTTCCCCCATATCTGTCACTCTCTTTGGTTCTTTCCCCAGGCGTTATTGTTTCTGTTTATGTGTTTCATGTTGTGTTTCTTGTCTATTAAATTCACTCCCTGTACACGTTACGATACAGAGCTAGGACATTCTCCCTAGTGATAGTTTCTTCATGCATCCAATCCCTGCTACCATATGAGTCCAGGGAGATATGTGGGGTGAGATGTGTCCAAGACACCCAACTGATGCGAGTGTACCTGCATACATATTTGTAGAATATGCTAACTCGAGATGGGGTGTTTCAACATGCTGACATATCTAAGCCTTTACACTTAGGCATGAACTAATCCACATATTTTTTTAAGTGTATCATATTTGTACTAATTTCCTGGTCATTTATGTATCTGGAAAAAAATATTTAAAACATAATTAAGTAGATATCCTTACATGATATATAATATTCATCCTTGTACATTATGTCTGACCGAAAATTAGCTAAATCTGACTGATTGAAATGTCAAGCTCCCAAAGTATTTGACCTGCTCAGATGCTGAAAGTCATTGTGCTTCTTCACATGAAGGTGACATATCTGAGCATACATTTGCACCATATTCAGTTGTAGGCTATATGAGGCACGGAAAGGCAAACATTGTCATATTTAATCTAAGTTGCTATTTCCAAAGCACATCTCTGCTATTTCTGTTTTAGAAATTGCAGCATAGCAAATCCAGAGCTCCAATCACAACACATGTTTCCTGGAAAGATGCAAGCGTAGGCTCACGTATTTTATTTATTTAACGGAAAATAAAAGTTGCACACCCTCAATATCCCTTCCTGTCTTGTTTGTTATGGACGATGGCTGCAGATTGGGTTGTCAGCGGCGGTCCCTTGCAGTCCAGACCCTACCTGGTGGTAGTGTTGGTCTGTGATCCACTCCAAGCTGTCAATGGATAAATCATTAATCAAAATTGGGTTGATATTGCAAGAAGATATTTTAATTTCACATAATCATACCACATGTCATTCATGACAAGGAAACTAACTGGAACAAACTAGTTAGCTAGCTAGCTTAGTTAGCTAGCTAGCTTATATTAACCAATAATACAGAATATGCCTAAACGTTTTTAAAAGTATGTGGACTTGTTTTGGAATGAGTTGAACTGCAGAGTGAAGGAAAAGCAGCCAACAAGTGCTTGGCATTTGTGGGAACTCCTTCGAGACTGTTGGTAAAGCATTCCAGGTGAAGCTGGTTGAGAGAAAGCCAATAGGGTACAAAGCTGTCATCAAGACAAAGGGTGTCTACTTTGAAGAGTCTAAAATCTAAAATAGATTTTGATTTGTTGAACACTTTTTTGGTCACTATTATTCTACAATGTAGAAATTAGTCAAAAATAATGAAAAGTCCTTGAAGGACTGTGGGCGTGTCCAAACTTTTGACTGTTACTGTATTTATATTATTATTACTTTTATTTGTTTCTTTTTTAATTCAATGCCGTGGTGCCGCCGAGAAAGTAAGAGCCATTAAGATAAAGTAGAGACACGTCCTGTTGTCTGTCTGGAGGCATGGAGGAATGCCTACAGCGGCTAGTATTAACTGCTCATTATCTCCCACATCATTATCTCTCTTTCTTTCTCTATCCCTCCCTTCCTCTTTTTGTGTCTCTCTCTTCCACCAGCTCTTGCTGTGTTGTCTTTCTCTCCCTCCCTATCTTCCTCCCTCCTTTCCCTCCCTCCCTTTCTCCCTCCCTCCCCTGTAGAGTGTAATCATGAGAGTGATCAGTCGCGCTGTGTGTCTCAGGGCTGAGTGAGATATTACCTGAACGATTGGGATGATTAATCGCAACTCGTTTTTAAAACACTAAATGGTACCTGGAGGCCGAAGCAGTTCTTCTCTCACTCGAAGTTAATCTCCTGAGTCCAAACAGAAGTTTCAAGTTTTATTATTTGTATGTACGGGATAGACATGGTATACAACACCAACATAAAGTGCGTGGCTCAGTAGAATATAATATATATTTTAGCACAAGTATAATAGATGAAAAAAATAAGACAAAATAATCTGTGGCTTTTCCATATCATATGGTGTGGCTGGTTTCCTAGACCAAGATTTAGCCTGTTCACGGGCTAAAAAGCATTCAAAGGATATTGGATACTCTCCATTGTGCTGTTCAGACCATGACCTATAGATTCAATATACCTCTCCCGTTACCTCATCTCATTTTGACACTATGATCGACGCCTCCTTTATCCTCGCCACTCATACTTTGACCTTGAGTGAGTGTCCAATGAGAGTGCCCTGGGATGGATGGACCTGTGATGGTGATGGTAGGAGCATTGTATGGTGGGTAATGGGAAAGAAACATATTGGGTGCATTGCAACCAACAGGCAAAATGTAGCGCTGTGCTACGCATTACCTCTGCATTTCTTAAAACTAACGTGAGATTACATGCACCTTAAAGATGTGTTTGCAACCAAATACCAACAATAATAAATCAGCAGATTAGTTGATCTCTGTTGTTACCATGTCATGTGATTATGATACCAGACAGCTGTTCTCTCTCGCCCCCAATGAAATATCAACCTATCGGACGGAGCAAGGCTGATAAGTTTAAAAAATACTTATGAGAACATAGAAGTAGTAGGCCTATATTTCATTCAAACGTTTCACCTTAAATGACAAAATATACTGAACAAAAATACAAACACAACATGTTACAATTTCAAAGATTTTACTGAGTTACAGTTCATAAGGAAATCAATTGAAATAACTACTTTAGGCCCTAATCTTTGGCTTTCACATGACTGGGCAGAGGCGCAGCCATGGGCCTAGGAGGGTATAGGCCCACCCACTTGGCAGCCATACCCTCCCACTGTGGAGCCAGGCCTAGCCAACCCCAACCGATCCCACACGTGAAGAAGCTGGATGAGGAGGCCCTGGATTGGCATGGTTACGTGTTCTGCAGTTGTGGCCGGTTAGAGGTAAATGCTAAATTCTTTAAAACGACGTTGGAGGCCGCTTATGGTAGATAAAGTAATATTAAATTATCTGGCAACAGCTCTGATGGACTTTCCTGCCAATTTCACACTCCCTCAAAACTTGAGACAGTAAACAAAATAACAACCGTGAAGCTAATGCGAGCTGCGCTGAAACAAGCCATCAACAGACAATCACCCACACACAAACAGTGCAACCCAGGCTACCTAACTATGATTCTCAATCAGAGACAACTAATGACACCTGCCTCTGAGAACCATAATAGGCCGAAACATAGAAATCCCAAATCATAGAAAATCAAACAGACTGCCCACTCCAACTCACGCCCTGACCATACTAGATAAATACAAAACAAAGGAAATAAAGGTCAGAACGTGACAGTACCCCCCCCCCCCCCCCCCCCCCCCCAAAGGTGCGGACTCCGGCCGCAAAACCTTAACCTATAGGGGAGGGTCTGGGTGGGCGTCTGTCCGCGGTTGCGGCTCTGGCGCGGGACGCGGACCCCACTTCACCATTGTCTTAGTCCGCCTCATTGGCCGCCTCCGTGGCTTCCTAACCATGTTAACTCTTCTCAATGGACAGAGGGGCAGCTCGGGACAGAGGGGCGGAAGCTCGGGACAGAGGGGCGGAAGCTCGGGACAGAGGGGCGGGGGCTCTGGCGCCTCTGGGCTGAGGGGCTCTGGCGCCTCTGGGCTGAGGCAGCAGCGCCGGACAGTCGGGAGACTCCGGCAGCAGCGCCGGACAGTCGGGAGACTCCGGCAGCAGCGCCGGACAGGCGGGAGACTCCGGCAGCAGTGCCGGACAGGCGGGAGACTCCGGCAGCAGCCCCGGACAGACGGGAGACTCCGGCAGCAGCGCCGGACAGGCGGGAGACTCCGGCAGCAGCGCCGGACAGGCAGGACCACCTGCAGGGAGGAGACAGAGAGACAGCCTGGTGCGTGGGGCTGGCACAGGAACCACCAGGCTGGGGAGACCTTCAGGAGGCTTGGTGTTAGGAGGAGGCACCTGAAGGACCGGGCTGTGGGGGAGCACTGGAGCTCTGGTACGCAACCTTGGCACCACTTCCCCAGGCTGGACAACTACTCTAACCCGGACCCTCCAGAGTGCAGGCACAGGTTGAACCGGGCTGTGGGTAAGCACGGGAGATCTAGTGCTTACTACACGCACCTCTCCCTTAGGCTCCACTCCCACATTTTCCCGGCACGAGCGGAGCGCAGGCAGAGGACGCACTGCACCCTCCCAGCGCCCCGGAGACACAGCACGCAGGGCCGGCGCAGGATACCCTGGACCAAAACTGCGTACGGCGACCAGACCCGCTGAGCAGGCACCATACGCCCTGGCTCGATGCCCGCACTCGCATGGCACTTTCGGGGGGCTGCCCTATAGCGCACCGGGCTATGGGCACGTACTGGCGGCACCGTGCGCTTAACCGCATACCACGGTGCCTGACCAGTAATGCGCTGCTTATAATAAGCACGAGGAGTGAGCTCAGGTCTGCTACCTGGCTTAGTACCACACCTCGTCTGCCTCTCGTACCTGTCGCGCTGCCGTGCTGGCTTCGCCAACCTCATTCTCCTGTAACCTTCCTCGCACTGCTCCATCGAATCCCAGGCGGGCTCCGGCACTCTCCCTGGGTCGACCGCCCACCTGTCTATCTCCTCCCAAGTTGTGTAGTCCTGTGATGCTGGCCGCTGTTGTTGCTGCTGCTGCTGTCATCGCTGTCTTTTACCACGCCGCTTGGTCCTTGGTTGGTGGGTGATTCTGTCACGGTCGTCCTCATCTTCATCTCCCAGGATCTGAAGGATCGGAGGACCAAAATGCGGCGTGATAGGTGTTCATGTTGAATGTTTAATGAATGAAAGAAAGAAAGAACTGAACACTGAAACACTATACAAAAACAGTAAACAAAATAACAACAGATGACACTAATGCGAGCTGCGTTGAAACAAGCCATCAACATAGACAATCACCCACACACAAACAGTGCAACCCAGGCTACCTAAGTATGATTCTCAATCAGAGACAACTAATGACACCTGCCTCTGATTGAGAACCATACTAGGCCGAAACATAGAAATCCCAAATCATAGAAAATCAAACATAGACTGCCCACCCAACTCACGCCCTGACCATACTAAATAAATACAAAACAAAGGAAATAAAGGTCAGAACGTGACAACACCTGTCAGGTGGATGGATTATCTTGGCGAAAGAGAAATGTTCACTAACAGGGATATTAACCAATTTGACAAAAATATAGATTATATAAATTAATCACAATTGATTTGATTTAGTAACACATCTCAGACAGTCCTGGCCTGGGATATTTTCCCCCCATCTTATTAAGAAATGACTGTACCAGACCATTTTCTTTTAAAGACAGTTGTATTTAATGGATTGCATACATTGGAAACTAATAAAATAAGCTACACAAACATTCCTTTTCCAATTATACAAAGTGTCAGGTAAATTGCCACAGTAGTTTTACCATGGTAAATTATCAGTTTTTATTTATTTCAGTTGTACGGAATGCTTGTCAAATAGATAAATCACCCTTAGTCTGGTCAAAAAGGACGAAGTTGTTCTGATTACAATACCAACCAGAGGGCAAACTTATTTTGAAATACTTTGGTTACAAGCAGGACTATGGTAACACCGACATCATCTTTTAGGGAGCGCTAATGAGGTGACCAAGAATGGTTGCAATTGAGATCAGCTGTGCAAGTGAATTTAGCACATATTGATAGTTTCAAGACAGACAAGCTGCCGATAACCTATTGGGAGGAAAATGGCAGAAGCGGATGTTCTGTTTGAAACAGATGAGCGGAGATGAGAGTGAGAGGAATTGAAAACTACTAAATCAAAACCTAGTTCTGAGTCTTTTTTTTGGTTGGAATAAGGGTTTTGGATCAATGTTGTTTCCTGGGAGATCTGTTTGAAGTCTCTATTAAAGTTGTGGAATGCGTTGGATGAGGTGGCGTCGACGAGAATAACGAGAAGGGGGCTTATTTCATTTTTTGTGTTTCTATCGAACAGAAGGAGCGTGCTTTGAACCTGAAGAAGTCAGATTGGAATGTATCGTTTGTGGTTCTTTGTCTATCAAAGGCCGTAATCTTTGAGGTGGCGCTAGAAGTAAATGCAAAGGATATACGTGAAGAATTGGATCAAGTGGTAGCTGCACAACGACTGACACGCATGGTAGATGGAGTGCTGAAGCCACAGCGACTGACCCGCCTGGTGGATGGAGTGGTGAAGCCACAGCAACTGACCCGCCTGGTAGATGGAGTGCTGAAGCCACAGCAACTGACCCGCCTGGTAGATGGAGTGCTGAATCCACAGCAACTGACCCGCCTGGTAGATGGAGTGCTGAAGCCACAGCGACTGACCCGCCTGGTAGATGGAGTGCTGAAGCCACAGCGACTGACCCGCCTGGTAGATGGAGTGCTGAAGCCACAACGACTGACCCGCCTGGTAGATGGAGTGCTGAAGCCACAGCGACTGACCCGCCTGGTAGATGGAGTGCTGAAGCCACAACGACTGACCCGCCTGGTAGATGGAGTGCTGAAGCCACAGCGACTGACCCGCCTGGTAGATGGAGTGCTGAAGCCACAACGACTGACCCGCCTGGTAGATGGAGTGCTGAAGCCACAGCGACTGACCCGCCTGGTAGATGTAGTGCCGAAGCTACAGTGACTGACCCGCCTGGTAGATGGAGTGCTGAAGCCACTGCGACTGACCCGCCTGGAAGATGGAGTGCTGAAGCCAAAACAACTGACTCGCCTGGTAGGAGTGCTGAAGCCACAACGACTGACCCGCCTGGTAGATGGAGTGCTGAAGCCACTCCATCCATTCTATTGTTTTTTGATAGTCTCTCCCTTCTCATGTGTATTTGGGTTTTATGAGATTCCCTATTAGAGCCTTCGTGCCCATAACCCATGCAGTGTGATAAATGTAAATGATTTGGCTGTGTATGTAGAGTATTATATTCCAGCTGAACCTAAATGCTGCAATTGTGGTGGTGAACATCCAGCCACATTTCTTTGAAGTGTCCTGTTAGGGTGAAAGAAACAGAGGTGTTAAGATGAAGGGCTGTCCAGCATGTCTCCTATATGGAGGCAGTGAGAAGAGGAAGGAATGCGGAAGGAATGGTAGTAAGAATAGAAGCACCACATGATGTTCCTTGTCAACAGAGGGATCCTGACATGTTGCATGTTAACAAGGTGGACTTTGTAGAGTGTAATACTTTGTTTATCAACTGACAGGAAATTTGAGAACATGTTTTTGCGGACTCAGGGACTTTTCTGCAGAATCATTACAAGGAATCCTGTCGATGAATGTGCCGTGCTCACAGGCACCTGAGCCTGTTTAGGCATGTGATTTGAATGTGACTGAAGGAGTGGGAAGTTTGTTTTGATTTATTTCTGTATTACCTCACTGTATTACCTTCCCCGCAATGGAATATATATATATATATTTTCCAATACCGTATACAGTAGTTGGCGGCAATACACCAACAGGTGTAGTCTGCCATAAAACGTTTAAAAAGAAGAAGATCTAGTGGCCATTAATGGTTGCAATTAGCCCTGGATAGCTTGACCCCCCCCCAACCCCTCCCCACTATCATTGACAGGCGATGTGATTAACCTTAGCCTTAACATTAAACTTCAATCTTCTTTCATCTTCCCATTAAAATAATGATAATATTAGATTGTCTTAAAGGTGGAGGTGTAAAGTAGCTCATTACAACTACTCTCAATACTATAATTGAGTAGCTTTTCCAAGTAGTTGGGATTTTACTAAAATTTTATTTTTCAGTACTCTTTCCACCACTGGCTAATGAGTTAAAGAGGGAGGGAGGGAGGGAGTGAGGGGGGGGTCAGGGTATGGGAAAGAGGAGGTGAGGGAAAGAGGGAGTGAGGGAAAGAGGGAGGGAGGGGGGGGTCAGGGTATGGGAAAGAGGAGGTGAGGGAAAGAGGGAGTGAGGGAAAGAGGGAGTGAGGGGGGGTCTGGGTATAGGAAAGAGGAAGTGAGGGAAAGAGGGAGTGAGGGAAAGAGGGAGTGAGGGAAAGAGGGGGTGAGGGAAATAGGGAGTGAGGGGGCTCTGGGTATGGGAAAGAGGAGGTGAGGGAAAGAGGGAGTGAGGGAAAGAGGGAGTGAGGGGGGGTATGGGTATGGGAAAGAGGAAGTGAGGGAAAGAGGGAGTGAGGGAAAGAGGGAGTGAGGGAAATAGGGAGTGAGGGGGCTCTGGGTATGGGAAAGAGGAGGTGAGGGAAAGAGGGAGTGAGGGGGCTCTGGGTATGGGAAAGAGGAGGTGAGGGAAAGAGGGAGTGAGGAAAAGATGCAGTAAGTTATTGAAAAAAGAGTGTGAGGGTCAGCCAGTCCCATGGACAAGTATCACAAAACAGAGGGGTTGATGAGGGATTGAATGGTTGAAATTATTGGACATGTTTATTTCTGGAGTCTGATATTGAAGTCACTTTATTGTGTATTGCTTTTTTATTCATCAATACATTTAAAATCCTTTAGAAAATATTTTTGTTGCATATAGGTAACCTTGGTGAAATGAGCTAATTATCAAGGTCAATGTTTTTATTTTAAAGGTCCTGAAACAGTCATTCTGAAAAGTACTTTTTCTGTCATGGCTATCTCCGATGTTGGTTACAAGGCAGTACTTATTTAAATTAGGTAAGAGAATATCATGTTACCATTGGTGTATTAAAATGAGTTATGGTGATGTCACCTTGTCCTCTTAATAATGAATCCAAGTGTTTGACATGGTGGAGGGGACCAGTAACTTTATGATCAAACTTTATCAATGTATGAAAAACATGATTTTGACTGTTCATGACTTGTAAAAGTAACGCAATTACTAATTAAGTAAATTAATTAAGTAAAAGTACTTCTATTTGAGTAGGATATTGCAGTACTCTTTCCATCACTGCTTTAAGGTCCCAGACTAAAAACAGGTTTCACCATTTTCTATCCACTTGTCCCAACAAAATATCCCTCACAAATGTTTACCGTTCATCGTCACTATTATTGCATGCCAACCACCCTAAAATCACTTAAGACGTTAACTAAATATGCAACTTAAAATGATGTGGCTGTAAAATATGACACCACCCCAGTGTTATGACAAAATGTTCTCCCCAGAACTCCTAACCTTCAGTGACATCATCCCCTGGACATCTCGGAGGACAACAACAGGGAGAGAAATGGTGGCGACGGAAGAAGACTATGGTGTTGTGTCATTGCCTTCTCTCTCTCTCCTACCTCTCTCTTTCTCTGTGTCTCTTTTTTCTCTCTCTCTCTCCATCTTACATCTCCATCTTCTTCTCTGTGTGTATCTCTGTCTCTTACACTCCATGTCTGGCCTTATACACTATATATACAAATGTATGTGGGCACCCATTCAAATGAGTAGATTTGGCTATTTCAGCCACACCCGTTACCGACAAGTGTGTACATTTGAGCACACAGACATGCAATCTCCACATACAAACACTGGCAGTAGAATGGCCTTACTCAAGAGCTCAGTGACTTTCAACGTGGCACCGTCATACGATGCCACCTTTCCAACAAGTCAGTTCATCAAATTTCTGCCCTGCTAGAGCTGCACCGGTAAACTGTAAGTGCTGTTATTGTGAAGTGGAAACGTCTAGGAGCAACAACGGCTCAGCCGCAAAATGGTAGGCCACACAAGCCCACAGAATGGAACCGCTGAGTGCTAAAGCGCGTAGAGCCTAACATTCGTCCATCCTCGGTTGCAACACTCTCTACCGAGTTCCAAATTGCATCAGGAAGCAATCACAGCACAAGAACTGTGGTATAAAGCTCACCGCCATTGGACTCTGGAGCAGTGGAATCTCGTTGTCTGGAGTGATGAATCACGTGTCACCATCTGGCAGTCTGACAGACGACTCTAGGTTTGGCGGACAGCAGGAGAACGCTACCTGCCCCAATGCATAGTGCCAACTGTACATTTTGGTGGAGGAGGAATAATGGTATGTTTTTCATGGTTCGGGCTAGGCCCCTTAGTTCCAGTGAAGGGAAATCTCAATGATACAATGATACAGCATGCAGTAGTATTCTAGACGATTCTGTGCTTCCAACTTTGTGGTAACAGTTTGGGGCACTTTCCGGTTCCAGCATGACATTGTCCCAGTGCACAAAGCGAGGTCCATACAGAAATGGTTTGTTGAGATCGGTGTGGAAGATCTTGACTGGCCTGCACAGAGCTCTGACCTCATCCCCACCGAACACCTTTAGGATAAATTGGAACACCGACTGCGAGCCAGACTTAATTGCCCAATGTCAGTTCACTAATGCTCTTATGGTTGAATGGAAGCAAGTCCCCGCAGCAATGTTCCAAAATCTAGTGGAAAGCCTTCCCAGAAGAGTGGAGGCTGTTATAGCAGCAGGTGTCCACATACTGTTGGTCAAGTGTCTGCTCGTCTCTACTTCGCCTCTCTCTATTGGTCCTCTTACACCCTCTCCTCCCCCTCCCCCATATCTCCTCTCCATCAGTCGGTCCTTTTACACCCTCTCCTCCCCCTACCCCTCCCCCATATCTCCACTCCCTGTCTCTATTGGTCCTCTTACACCATCTCCTCCCCCTCACCCATATCTCCTCTCCCTCAGTCGGTCCTCTTACAACCTCTCCTCCCCCTCCCCCTCCCCCATATCTCCTCTCCCTCTGTCGGTCGTCTTACACCCTCTCCTCCCCCTTCCCCTCACCCATATCTCCTCTCCCTCTCTCTATTGGTCCTCTTACACCATCTCCTCCCCCTCACCCATATCTCCTCTCCCTCAGTCGGCCCTCTTACACCCTCTCCTCCCCCTCCCCCTCCTCATATCTCCTACCCCTCCCTCATATCTCCTCCCCCTCCCTCATATCTCCTCTCCCTCTCGGTCCTCTCACACCCTCTCCCCCCCTCCCTCATATCTCCTCTCCGTCTCTCGTTCCTCTCACACCCTCTCCCCCTCCCCCATATCTCTTCTCCCTCAGTCGGTCCTCTTACACCCTCTCCTCCCCCTTCCCCATATCTCCTCTCCCTCTCTCTGTCGGTCCTCTTACACCCTCTCCTCCCCCTTCCCCATATCTCCTCTCCCTCTCTCTGTCGGTTCTCTAACACCCTCTTCTCCTCCACCCCCTCCCCCGAATCTCCTCTCCCTCTCTCCAATATCTCTATAGTGTAATCTAGTTAGCCATCAGCCCCATGTGGTTAGTTCATCAGGTGTAGAGGGCACGAGGGGAGGGGGCAGGGAGGGAATGTTTGGGCCGTGCTTTTGTCGGTGCCCCCACTGTCTCCCATCTGTCCCACAGTGCTGTGTGTGTGTGTGTGTTGATCATTTTAGAGGATCGGTATGACAGCAGGGAGTCAGATGCTCAGCAGCGCCCAGACTTGTTTAAGGGAATATGTGTGTGTGTGTGTGTGTGTGTGTGTGTGTGTGTGTGTGTGTGTGTGTGTGTGTGTGTGTGTGTGTGTGTGTGCACGTGTGTGTGTGTGTGCACGTGTGTGTGTGTGTGTGTGTGCACATGCGAGTGTGTGCGAGTGTATGTGCAAAAATAAATAAGGTCAGCCCCACTATCATTCATACATTTTTTTATGTGATAAAATCCCCTGAGTAAAGGGATGACATTTGTATTGGTATTTGTAGCTTCAATTGCGTCTTAGACACACTTATATGTCCTCTTTCACCTTCCTAACAAGGTCAATAGGATTCCTGTGTGACAGATTTACACGTGTGTCTGCTCTTTGCTCCTGTTACCATTCCTCTGACTCTGTAGGGGGTTGGAGAAGGGGAGTAGGTGGGGGATGAATTGGAGGGGGACAGATGAGTGCAGGAGAAAGGAGGACAGGAGATGGAGATGTAGCAGAGGGTGGTGACGTAGACGGTAGGGGAAAATGAGGGAGGATGAGGGAAGGAGAAGAGGGGAAACGACGAGGGCGGTATTTTCTGTCATCTGTTGTCTGCTGCACCTGTTGTGTGTGTGTGTGTGTGTGTGTGTGTGTGTGTGTGTGTCCTCATATTGTGTAAATATTTTAATTTATTTTAACTTTAATAAACCTTTTAACAAGGCAAGTCAGTTAAGAACAAATTATTTTTTACAATGACGGCCAACCAAAAGGCAAAAGGCCTCCTGGGGGGAAGGGGGCTGGGATTAAAAATAATTAATAAATCAAATACAAATATAGGACAAAACACACATCATGACAAGATAGACAACACATAAAACAAAATAATGACGAAATGTATAAATGTGTGCCTTGTGTCTCCCCTACCCCTTTATTTCTCATTTCTCTGTGTTGTCGTTCAGGTTTCTGTGAAGGCATAACATGGTTCTCTTCAGTTATCGTTCCTGAGCTGCTGTCTCACGCCCACCTTTCCATCTTAATCCCCCAACACTTAATTCGTGTTTGTGGGGAGGCAGGTAGCCTAGTGGTTAGAGTGTTGGACTAGTAACTGAAAGGTTGCAGATCGAATCCCCGAGCTGACATGGTTAAACTCTGTCGTTCTGCCACTGAACGAGACAGTTAACCCACTGTTCCTAGGCCATCATTGAAAAAAGTAATTGGTTCTTAACTGACTTGCCTAGTTAAATAAAGGTTAAAAAAAAAACAATTCTGTCACGGTCATCTTTGTTGAATAGCTGATATAGGAGTCTGATACAGAAAAGGCCAATGTCAGCTTCTCACTAAATCCCTGTGGGATTGAAGTTCACATTGAATCCCATCAACATGATCTCATAGCCTCACTTATTTCGCATGGTTACAGGGTTAATTTCGTGTGGTTAAAGGGTTATTAACACAGAAAAAACTCAAAGAGTTAAGTTTAGGTATTAATTCCCATGTGGTTAAGGTTAGGGCAATTGTTTGGGGAAGGCTTAAAACAAAATCATTAAAAACAATGTGCTGTTATCATCAAGTAGTCTTCCTGCTTGCTAGAGCATTGTGAACTGTTGTGGCGCAGTGGTCTAAGCAGCACACTCTAGCTCCGGAGCTCCTGAGTTGTTATCGACGTCCTCAGGATCTTTTCAGATGTCCTGCTCCTTGGCTGTTTCCAGGCTGCAACCCATACTGTACAGGCTCAGTGTAGTTGTCTCAGATCTCTCTCAGTAATGCACACACACCTCTCAAATCCCCCTCCCCCCCACCTCTCTCAGCAGTACACACACACACACACCTTTCAAATCTTCCCTCATCTCTCTCAGCAGTACGCACACACACCTTTCAAAATCTCCCTCTCATCCCTCTCAGTGGCTGCAGAAAAGCAGGTCCCTGCTAGCTATCAGAGGGGTGTATCCAACCAAGTGTTTTCCCCCTGTGCTAGTGATGTTGATCACGGCAGAGTGCCAAGGTATCACAGAGAAGCTGTGTGGACGGAGTCTGGCCCTGTGGAGTTCTGATATAAAAGCTACGCGCTCCAGAAGGTGTATCTCACTGATCATCCCTAAAGCCAACACCTCAATTGGCCGCCTTTCCTTCAAGTTCTCTGCTGCCTGTGACTGGAATGAATTGCAAAAATCGCTGAAGTTGGAGACTTTTATCTCCCTCACCAACTTTAAACATCTGCTATCTGAGCAGCTAACCGATCGCTGCAGCTGTACATAGTCCATCGGTAAATAGCCCACCCAATTTACCTACCTCATCCCCATACTGTTTTTATTTTGTTCGTTTTCTGCTCTTTTGCACACCAGTATCTCTACCTGCACATGACCATCTGATAATTTATCACTCCAGTGTTAATCTGCTAAATTGTAATTATTTGCCTGCCTCCTCATGCCTTTTGCACACAATGTATATAGACTATTTTTTTCTTTTTTTTCTACTATGTTATTGACTTGTTTATTGTTTATTGTTTACTCCATGTGTAACTCTGTGCTGTTGTCTGTTCACACTGCTATACTTTATCTTGGCCAGGTCACAGTTGTAAACAAGAACTTGTTCTCAACTAGCCTACCTGGTTAAATAAAGGTGAAATAAAAATAAATAAATAAATAACACTACACATGTGACAAGAGTTGAGCACACGTGAAAACATCATCTCATGTGAACAAAATGTTTGACAACATGAAGATTAAACATTTCAACATGTGATACCATGAAAGTACATGGGACAACATTTGAGCATGTGAAAGACGAAATGTCAAATGTGACCCGTTTCAAGAAGCTAGGCGTACATCACACGTCACTACTTCACAGGAGAGGCAATTTAAGTTTTTTTTATCAAAATGAGTTTTTGAGCAGAAATGCCTTCCGGAACATGTGAACGTTCATGTGCCTTCATATCAAACTTGTATGCTGTCTGTAAATACAAATAAAATTGTCAAATTACGAGCCTAGTTGGTTTAGCCACGGAAAAAGAGCTAGCCATGATTGGCTAAGATAATGGATGGGCTGGACATGCCGAGAGATGAGTTCGGATTGGTCTGCTATGTAGCACGCTTCTGTCTATAATCCTTGCTACTGCCACTTTTTAAAAAAATATATAACATTAGCCATGGAGATCTGCAAAGGTGTTGCTACTGCTCTAAACAACATTGCTGTCCAGAATTTAGGAGGCGCAATCAACAAAGATCAGTGGGAAAAAGATGTGATTTTGCACAAGATCAATGTGAACCGGAATGATGTTACACAGCAACGAGCCAAACAAGCTGTAGCTAGCTACAAACCAAATGGAAAATACATTCTGCCGTGAAGCGTTCATCCATGTATATGGGTAAGAGTCTAGCTACATTTTCAGATATTATGCATTTCTAATATAGTCAGAAAGTCCTTTTCATTGCAAGTTAGAGCTTACTATTTGTTAGCTAGTGAACGTTAGCTTGCTGACTCACTAGCTAGCATTACGTTTATGATCTGTGTAGTAATAATATTTGTAACTCAGAAAACCATTTGCATTGCTTGTTATACCGTAATGTTAGATAGCTAGCTAAGATTGAACCTAGTTGCTTAGTTTTAGCTACAGTTGAAGTCGGAAGTTTACATACACTTAGATTGGAGTCATTAAAACTTGTTTTTCAAACACTCCACAAATTTCTTGTTAACAAACTATAGTTTTGGAAGCAAGGAAGAAGTCACTGCTCCAAAACCACCATAAAAAAGACAGACTATGGTTTGCCACTGCACATGGGGACAAAGATCGTACTTTTGGAGAAATGTCCTCTTGTCTGATGAAACAAAAATAGAACTGTTTCTCAACGATGGCCATAATGATCATTGTTATGTTTGGAGGAAAAAAGGGGAGGCTTGCAAGCCGAAGAACACCATCCCAACCGTGAAGCATGGGGGAGGCAGCATCATGTTGTGGGGGTGCAATGCTTCAGGAGGGACGGGTGCACTTCTCAAAATAGATGGCACCATGAGGCAGGAAAATTAGGTGGCTATATTGAAGCAACATCTCAAAACATCAGTCAGGAAGTTAAAGCTCGGTCACAAATGGGTTGAAGCACACATCCAAAGTTGTGGCAAAATGGCTTAAGGATAACAAAGTTTATGTATTGTGGTGGCCATCACAAAGTCCCGACCTCAATCCCATAGAAAATGTGTGGGCAGAACTGAAAACGTGTGTGCGAGCAAGGATGCCTACAAACCTGACTCAGTTACACCAGCTCTGTCAGGGGGAATGGGCCAAAATTCACACAACTTATTATGGGAAGCTTGTGGAAGGCTACCCGAAATGTTTTACCCAAGTTAAACCATTTAATGCTACCAAATACCAATTGAGTGTATGTAAACTTTTGACCCACTGGGAATGTGATGAAAGAAATATAAGCTGAAATAAATCATTTTCTCTACTATTATTCTGACATTTCACATTCCTAAATTAAAGTGGTGATCCTAACTGACCTTAGACAGGGAATTTTTACGAGGATTAAATGTCAGGAATTGTGATAAGCTGAGTTTAATTTTTTTTTGGCTAAGGTGTATGTAAACTTCTGACTTCAACTGTACCTGCAGATTCACACTCCAAAATTTCATTCATAGTGGCTAGCAATGACAATCAATTTGTACTGTAGCTATGGGTTGGGCTTATGGTTAATTGTTTAGCTAGCTAGCTACATGTCTAAATTAAAGACTCCACTTTGCAAGAGAATGGTTACATGACCCATCAAGATAGACAGGTGTGTCTGGAGGTGATTATGGCAATCTTTTGTATTTCATGAATATGTGTAAATGTCTAGACAATAGTGACCCATCCACAGCTAGATGTGGCTGGGGGGGGGGGGGGTGATTGAAGCATTTCTTTCACATGAACCATCAATTTGGTGTCTGGGTAAGCATCACCTAGTAATTCTAAAATATTCATACAATTTCTTCAAAGTCAGATTAGGATATAGGCCAAGAATCAAGTGTATATTTACCTGGAGTTTTCCTTATTGTAGGCTGCTATTTTCACTACTTTTAGTCATGAAATCAGGCCATCATTGAAAATAAGAATATGTTTTTAACTGACTTGCCTCGTTAAATTAAGGTAAAAAAATAAACAAGAAAGAAAGAAGTTCCTGCTGAGCCACTACGGTCTACGGACATAATGGAGATTCGCTATATATGTATAGCCAAGAGTACATTTCTGCACTTTGCCTAAAGTTTTGCACTAAAAATAAAGTAAATATTTACAACAACTTGAAGGTGGTATTTGTATAAAATTACAGTATGCCGATTTCAATTACTGTAAAATCCTTCATACAATGTGCAGAAATGTATTCTTGCCAATAAATCTGTGGCCGATGGCCACAGGCCTGGTGGTGAATCAGGTTGGTGGCATCCAAGAGGTTATGCGTTTAAAACCTAGGTGTGGTTTCGTCCCAATGTTGAAGTCAAATCCATTTAAGTTCCAGTCATTTCAGAAAGTGAACCCACTTCAACATTTTCCGATATTGAAAATAATTGGAATTAGAATTGGAATATGTGTACTTCCTGAGTACTGTTCATTTTTGTACAGTTATTTACTGTAAAAATACAGTTCGGCTGTAGAAATACATTATTATTATTCCACTATTTTCACCGCAACACATTAGTCGGTAACTAACTATAAATGGACAGGATTTTAAAAAACAGTTTGTGCCATAAGCACATCTAAACAAGTATCCTATAAGTTTAAATGCAAATGAAGAGTGCCAAGTTTTTTTTACATAGGCAAGTCAGTTAGGAACAAATTCCAATTTTCAATGATGTCCTAGGAACAGTGGGTTAACTGCATTGTTCAGGGGCAGAATGAGTTTTACCTTGTCAGCTCAGGGATTCAATTTTGCCAACTTTAGGTTACTCGTCCAACACTCTAACCACTAGGCTACCTGTGGTTAGGATGCAGGATGGGCCAAAAAGTACCCAGGTGCATTGTGGTTCACAGTGAATATAAATCAAAACACTGTAGAAATGTACTGTACAGTGACAAAAATGTACTTCAAAATGAACAGTAATGGCTGACAGTGTAGTTTCATGTTATCACATCGCGAAACACATTATTTCACACGTGGAAAATCACATGATTTCACACGACATGTGAAAACGTGACATTGGAACACTTCATGTAACACTTCACATGATCACGAGTTTCATATGTGCAATTGAAAACCTGGGATTTGAATTAGGGGTACACTGACCTTTCTGCTGCACCACAAAGTCTGTAGCAAGCCCCTACACATTCATTACCTATACTTATTTTGCACTTAGCAAAAGAGCGCCAACTGCGCTGCTATTTTAGTTATCACTTATTCTGACTATTCTCTCATCATTGTTTTAATTGACATATTTCAGCAATGTGAGGGTTTTCTGTATAGTTGTCTAATGTTGGTGAGGTATATCATTCAGTTTTAATGTTACTCCTGAATTACTGTGATAAATACAATCATTTTGAGTGTTTTTTATAACAAAGCAGAGATTTACTTTGCAGTCCAAAGCTGAGATCAGTTATTGACACAGACATGATGGCGTAGCAAGAAGATTGAAGTGCAGTGAACCAAGCGATTGTGAGTTTAAATCCCAGGTAAGAACGTTGAATAGTTATTACTGTATGAATAAACACACAAATATATAAGCTGAAAACACTGCTTGTTTAAAGCACTGTGTGTGTATCGTAAAGACTCTTCCTTGCTTGCAGGGCATCACCTGTGCAAAAGGTGAATCCACTTGTGAAAGGTAATGAGATCTCATGTTAAATAATACAAGTGAAGTATTCCAAAAAACATGTGACATTATGTGGTTTTTCCTTTAGGGATGCTTGACATTGGAACACTCACTGTGAGTCTGACCTCTGTCTCAGAGAATTTCTTATATCCAATATCTCTTATTCCCCATGCTATACAATACTGCACTCTCTAAATACTAATTAGATTTACTATGTCTTTTGTAAGTGTGCAGTGGCACTGTCTAGAGGATGGTTGGCCTATAGAAGTCATTGTAGTGTCAACATCACATAACCCAATAACCTCAGCACTGAATCTTTCTACCTCGTCTGTGTGTGCGACCTCCTGCCTTTCTGTGTGTGTGTGTGTGTGTGCCTGTGCCTGTGTGTGTGTGCGCGTGTGTGTGCCTGTGTGTGTGTGTGCGCGTGTGTGTGTGTGTGCCTGTGCCTGTGCCTGTGTGTGTGTGCGCGTGTGTGTGCCTGTGTGTGTGCGCGTGTGTGTGTGTGTGCTCACACGCTGACATGCGCACACACACACACCAGGGACAGCGAGTGGCCACGTGATGTGTGTTATTGTGTCTGTAAAGCTTGGTCCAGTCTAGTAAAGTCCTGTCGTTCCGCTGAGTGGATGGGCTCCTGAATAGGTCCATTCTCTTCTGTATCGGTCTATTGCATGCGGTGTGGCTCATTTAAGAAACATATTCTCTCACTCTTTCAATCTCTCTCTCTTTCTATTTCTCTCGCTTTATTTCTCTCTCTATTTCTCTCTCCCTCTCTTTTTCTATCTCTCACTCTCTTTCTATCTCTCTCTTTCTATTTCTCTCGCTTTCTATCTCTCTTTCTCTCTCTCAGTGTATATATCTCTCTCTCTCTATCTATCTCTCTTTCTCTCTCTCAGTGTATATCTCTCTCTCTCTCTATCTATCTCTCTTTCTCTCTCTCAGTGTATATATCTCTCTCTCTATCTATCTCTCTTTCTCTCTCTCAGTGTATATATCTCTCTCTCTCTATCTATCTCTCTTTCTCTCTCTCAGTGTATATATCTCTCTCTCTCTATCTATCTCTCTATGTCTTACTTTATTTCTTCTGTCTCTGGAGCAGGAAACTATTTTGTCATTCTGAGGTTAAACAAGTCCAGCAGTTTACAAATTCTTTGAAAGAAGATGGCGCCGACAGACAAGGTCGACCTGTTTCTGGCTTCTAGCCAACTTTGCAGCATTTTGGGGGGGGCTATTTCTTAAATTATTTGCTCAGAACATTTCTTGTATTACAGTTTTTCTCAATTGCTAAAACACAATTTCTGAAACCTTGCTCCATTTCCTGAAAACATTAAACACAAAACCTCATCTTCAAGCACTATTTACATAACCTCTGACTCCTCTTGCAAAATGAAACATTCGCCTCAAAACAGTTTTGCCTGTGTTCAAAATCAAACACTGCTCTCAAATCATAAACAAAGTGATCAAAATGATATACACTCTCAAGCAGTCAGTAAACAATACACCGAAAAATAGAAAACACTTTGTTCAAAACATACAATTCTCAGAGAGAAGTACATTTTTAATCTAAAAAAATATTCATATTTTTCCGTCGTTGTCTTTTGATGAACGAAAACACGTTCTATCATGGTAGCTCAAAATTGATCAGAAATTACTACTCTGCTTTGCTCTTTGCAATTTTGTTTTTTGTTCTTCCTCCTTGTACCCCTATTTTTACAGTACTGTACCCTGCATCTCACAAACTTGTCCTTTGTCTCCGTGATACTGTAATTCGTGTTCTTTGTTGATATGAACCTGCAACCAGTCAAAATATATTGAGCAGTCAGTACTGTTAATTTATGGAAAGCACAATGTTCAGGGACATATAATTCATCCATTGTACAGTATACAGCCTACAATGCACTGTACTACAGTATCCATTCTCAGACTTTCTCCTTCCCACCTTCAACAACCTGTTTGCTCTCTGAACTGGCTTGTATTGGTTGTGTCGCATCATTTGAAACAGGTTAAATCAATTTTGAGTGGTTGTGTTCAATCAATGACATGTGTTCTCTATTTGTATTTGATTGTTGCCACTTGTGTTTACCAGTATGGATGACATATGCATTAGAGTGCAGAATGTGCAGAATGTGTTTTGAGAATGAGAATGTGTTTAGAGTTTTGCTGAAAAGTCTAAGTGAGATCTGCAAATTGTGTGTTACCATGTGAAATGGTTTAAGGTATTGACAACAGACTGCATAATTAGCTAAATGAGTCCTGGCAACTGAGAACTTTGTTCAGCCAATGGGTTTTAGGTTTTTAGCAATTGAGAAAAACTGTATTACCTCTGGCCGAAAATAACTTTTTGCACATTAGATCACAGGTCACTCACCTGAAATTTGAGAAGGCATTTTACTTCCCAGATCTGGATCCAGTTGTGGACACACCTACTCATTCCAAGGTTTTTCTTTATTTGTACTATTTTCTACATTGTAGATAAATAGTGAATACATCAACATTATGACATAACACATATGGAATCGTGTAGTAACCAAAAAAGTGTATTTTAGATTCATAAAAGTAGAGCCCTTTGCACATTCTCGCACACATCCTCTCAACCAGCTTCACGAGGTAGTCATCTGGAATGCATTTCAATTAACGGGTATGCCTTGTTAAAAGTTCATTTGTGAAGTTTCTTTCCTTCTTAATGCGTTTGAGCCAATCAGTTGTGTTGTGAAAAGGTATGGTTGGTATACAGTAGATATCCCTATTTGGTAAAAGACCAAGTCCATATTATTGCAAGAACAGCTCAAATAAGCAAAGAGAAACAACAGTCCATCATTACTTTAAGGCGTGAAGGTCAGTCAATGTGGAAAATTTCAAGAGCATTGAAAGTTTCTTGAAGCGCAGTCGCAAAAACCGTCAAGCGCTATGATGAAACTGGCTCTCATGTGGACCGCCACAGGATAGGAAGACACAGAGTTAACTCTGCTGCAGAGGATACGTTCATTAGAGTTGCCAGCCTCAGATATCGACAATCAACTGCACCTCAGATTGCAGCTCAAATAAATGCTTCACAGAGTTCAAGTAACAGACAGACAACTCAACATCAACTGTTCAGAGGAAACTGTGTGAATCAGGTCTCCATGGTCGAATTGCTGCAAAGAAACCACTACTAACGGACACCAATAAGAAGAAGAGACTTGCTTGGGCCAAGAAACACTAGCAATTGACATTAGACTCGTGGAAATCTGTCCTATGGTCTCATGAGCACAAATTTGAGATTTTTGGTTTCAACCGACTTGTCTTAGTGAGACTCAAAGTAGGTGAATAGATGATCTCCACATGTGTGTTTCCCACCGTGAAGCATGGAGAAGGAGGTGTGATGGTGTGGGGTTGCTTTTCTGGTGACACTGTCAGTGGTTTATTTAGAATTCAAGGCACACCTAACAAGCATGGCTACCACAGCATTCTGCAGTGATGCACCATCCCATCTGGTTTGCGCTTAGTTGTACTATAATTTGTTTTTCAACAGGACAATGACCCAAAACACACCTCCAGGCTGTGTAAGGGCTATTTGAGCAAGAAGGAGAGTGATGGAGTGCTGCAACGGATGACCTAGCCTCTACAATCATCTGACCTCAACCCAATTGAGATGGTTTGTGATGAGTTGGACTGCAGAGTATTGTAGCAGGGAAAGGCGTGCCCGCTAGCGGGACACCTCGACAACATCCGGTGAAATTGCAGAGCGCGAAATTCAAATGACAGTATTATAAATATTTAACTTTCATAAAATCACAAGTGTAGTACATCAAAATAAAGCTTAACTTACTGTTAATCCAGTTGCTGTGTCAGATTTGATTGTGGACTACAGGACACAACAGAGAGAGCATGCCACCATCGACAGGGAGAGTGGAGAGGGTCAAAAGCTTCAAGTTCCTGAAATGGTCCCCTCACACAGACAGTGTGATAAAGAAGGCACAGCAGCGTAACTATAACCTCACTAAATCTATACTCTGCCTGTGTTTCATCTCAGATCCTGCTGACCCATTCTCATCTCTCTAGCCTCCAGCCATCTCCTTCTCTCCAGGGACAGGCATGGTGGCTGGTTGTACATCAGACCCACCTCGCCTGGTGGATGTCATTTAACCTATGTCTGTGTGTGTACGTGTCACTGGTCCGTGATGAGACCCAGTGTGTGTGTACGTGAGGGAGAGCTTTTGCATGTTACCAAGGTCGGTTCAATACA
>NC_034193.2:12427298-12457298 GCF_002021735.2 Oncorhynchus kisutch
AGCGCGTTTGGTAAACAATTCCAAAGTCACAAAGCGCGTCCACTACAACGTGACGAAATGTCAAAAAGTTCCGTAACGATGTACTGAATCAATCTTTAGAATGTTGTTTACATATATCTTGAATAACATTCCAACCAGAGAATTAGAATGACTTCAGATGACCGGTGGAACGCAGGTCCTTCCCCTTTGAACGCGCATGATGAAAGCATGGTCAACTCGTGGCAGTGGTGACTATTTCCTGTCTCATTCGACCCCCCTTCACATTATAGTCATCAGACAAAGTTCTATTGACTGTTGACATCTAGTGGAAGGCGGAAGTGAAAACTCATCCATATCTCGCTGTAAATTCAATGAGAGCTTGGTTGAAAATCTGCCACCCGCAGAAAAAATACAAACAGGAAGTTGAATTCCTCAGGTTTTTTCCTGCAATATGAGTTCTGTTATACCCACACACATAATTCAAACAGTTTTAGAAACTTCAGTGTTTTCTATCCAATACTAATAATAATATGCATATGTTAGCAACTAAGACTGAGGAGCTGGACGTTTACAATGGGCACCTTTTCATCCAAGCAACTCAATACTGCCCCTGCAGCCATAAAAAGTTAACACTGAAAAGTGTGGGCTTGTATAGACAGTGTAACAGTGTTAAATGCAACACCCTCAGTGTTGATTCAACACTGGAGAATTTGCTGTGCAGGCAAACTCAGATTATATCCAGCAATACCGATCAGAGGGCTGCGTAGGATAATCAATAATCAACTGTGGGATAGAGACACGCCTGAATTAACCTGTGTTGAATGTACAGACCTCAGAGAGATGAAACTCTGAGAACATAGATGTAACTTGTGGAATGTTCCTGCTAGCAGACGGAATACTGTGTCAGACTGTATGCCGTACCATTCTACTGCATGTGTCTGTAATTGACAGGGAACTACAGGAAATGTAGGACAACAGAAATCGAAAAGACAAACAGGGAAACAGACGTTTTCAGAGTGTAATGAAAATGTGATAGGAATCCATGACTAGTTATGGCTTTGAAAGAGAAACACAATCATATACCTCCGGGTGAACTATAGACTAAATGGCATGGTGTTTGTGATTATAAAACCAGTGTTTTACAGTTCTGCTAGACATAATGGCCCTAGAGTCAACATTGCAGTTAGACATGATGCCTTCATTCCTCTAGAGCACACACAACACACAAAACACACACACTAACTAAAACTATAATACTAGTATTTTGGAACATAAACATCCATCAGCTGTTAGTATTCAAAATGATGTGTGTGTGTGTGTTTTTGTGTGTGTGTGGGGGGGGGGGGGGTGTTAATGTATGTGTCAGTGTAGTTCAACCAGTAAATTAACTAAATTTTGCAGTAGCTTGGTGGTAGTTGATCTAGTTAGTGTTTTCAGTAGATGCCATGTCGTGGTGTAGCTAACTACTGGAACTACCCTCTACTCTTTTTCTACAAAGAAAGAAAATATGGGTGAAATAGGCAATCATTTCCTTTCTTTTTCGGCATTATTCTGCCTAATTCTCACTGGAAACATCATTTTTGTGTTTAATAGGGTAATTTACACAGTTTGTTAACGTAAGACCCCAAAGTGATCTGTTCTATTTTCACAGTAGCTTCCCTAACACTGGTATGTCTGTGATAAAAATTCTGCAGTCGATGAATCGAGACGGTGAAGGTCGTAGTGTCCCTGTCTCCATTGGAGGGGAATAATTTGTCGGTCGGATGGGGGACAACAATGCGATGACTCTTTTAATGGACTGCCACACTGATTTCCTCTGGGGTTAAAAACAAAATGAGCTCTATCCTCACCTCTCTAAATGTAGTCTATGTCTCTTCTCTCCTCTCCTTTCTCTACACAAAAAATAAGGGTTCTAAATAGTACCAGATAGTTTTTTTTTTGCTTGTAACCATAGCGGAACCCTTTTTGGGGCTATGTATGACCTGTATGATGCTATAGAGAACCCTTTCCTAAGGTTCTATAAAGAACCATTAAAACAGGTTACACTGTACATAGCACCAAAACTGGGTTCATCCCATGTTTACAACCTTTTGGGGGGCTATATAGTACCCTTTCTATGGTTCTTTATGGAACCAGCCATATTATACTGTTTAAATACCATAGGCGGTATTGGTGTGTTAATTGACATGTTTAATTGAGTGAGCTACCTCTGGAACAGCTGGGGGTCCCCGAAGAGACTAATGAAACTACTGACTAATTTAGCCTACCATTGTCAGTTGACACAAGGCCACACATGAATCTTCTAGAGCAGTGGTTCCCAAACTTTTTATAGTCCCATACCCCTTCAACATTCAACCTCCAGCTGCGTACCCCCTCTAGCACCAGGGTCAGAGCACTCTCAAATGTTGTTTTTTGCCATCATTGTAAGCCATACACACACTATATGATAAATGTATTAATAACTTTTCATGTTCAAAACTGTGCACTCTCAAACAATAGCATGGTATTCTTTCACTGTAATAGCTACTGTAAATCGGACAGTGCATTTAGATTAACAAGAATGAAACTATTTGTTCCTAATCTGATATCAACCAGATTCCTTTTTCTCCGGCTTCCTTAAGGTGTCAACAGTCTTTAGACATAGTTTCAGGCTTTTATTTTGAAAAATGAGCGTGAAAGATCACATTGTGTAAGTGGATAGGTGGGGGCTCTCAGAGTGAGTTTTTGCGCTACAGAGAAAAGCCGCCATTGTTCCTCCCGCTGTTATTGAAAAAGCTACACACTCGGTTGATATATTATCGAATATATATTTTAAAAACTACCTGAGGAATGATTATAAAAAACATTTGACATGTTTCTGTGGACATTATGAAGACTATTTGGAATTTCCGTCTGCGTTGTCATGACCGCTCTTTCCTGTGGATTTCTGAACATAACGCGACAAACAAACGGAGGTATTTTGGGTATAAAAATCATCTTTATGGAACAAAAGGAACATTTGTTGTGTAACTGGGAGTCTCGTGAGTGAAAACATCCGAAGATCATCAAAGATAAGCGGTTAATTTGATTGCTTTTCTGATATTCGTGACCAAGCTTCCTGATGCTAAGTGTACATAATGCTTGGATTGCTTTCGCTGTAAAGCATAATTTCAAAATCCGAGACGACAGGTGGATTAACAAAAGGCTAAACTGTGTTTTGCAATATTGCACTTGTGATTTCATGAATATGAATATTTTTTAGTAATATTATTTGACTGTTGTGCTATGCTATTCAGCGGTTGCTGATGAAAATGATCACCGCGACAGGGATGAGTAGCGTGAAGAAGTTAATCATAGCCTCAATTTGATCCCGCACATTGAATGTAGTTACAGAGAGTCCCCGTAATCCTAAAGTCAGATCATTCAAACGAGAAAAAACTGTACCCAGATAGGCCAGTCTTGTGAGATACTCGTCATCACGCAAGCGGTCAGACAAGTGAAAATTATGGTCAGTAAAGAAAACGTTTTGCTAATTTTTAAAAAAATGCAATACTGTGCCACTTGATAATCAGCGCACTTCTGTCTGTTGTAAAAGCATTACATGGTCGGTGCCCAAATCATTGCACAGCAGAGAAAATACATGAGATCAGGGGCCTTGCTTTAAAACAAAGTTAACCATTTTCACTGTAATTTCCAAAACGTCTTTCAAGCTGTCAGGCATTCCTTTGGCAGCAAGAGCCTCTCAGTGGATGCTGCAGTATAACCAACTGGCGTCAGGAGCAACTGCTTGCACACGCGTTACCACTCCACCATGTCTCCCTGTCATGGCTTTTGCGCCATCAGTACAGATACCAACACATCTTGACCACCAAAGTCAATTTGATGTCACAAATCTGTCCAGTACTTTAAAAATATTATCTCCTTTTGTCCTGGTTTCCAGTGGTTTGCAGAAGAGGATGTCTTCCTTAATTGACTCCGCATAAGCATAACGGACATATACCAGGAGCTGTGCAATGCCTGCCACGTCTGTTGACTCATTCAGCTGTAACGCATAGAATTCACTGGCTTCTATGCGAAGCAGAAATGGTTTCAAAACATCTCCTGCCATGTCACTGATGTGTTGTGAAACAGTGTTGTTTGATGGAGCCATTGTCAGTATAGTTTTTTGGGCCTTTTCCCCCAGCATTGTCCCATCCGTATCTGCGGCAGTAGGAAGAATTAAGTCTCCACAATAGTATGGGGCTTGCCTATCCTAGCCACTCGGTAGCTCACCATATAAGACACTTCTAGACCCTTTCTTATTAATGGTATTTGTTGCTTTTATACATGTCTTACTACTCGAAAGTCATCTTTATTTTCGCTCAAAAAACTCCCGTCGCCTATTTTTCTAATTGGCATGTTTTGTTTCTAAATGCCTGCGCAAGAGTGAAGGTTTCATCGAGTTGTGAGATAGTACTTTTGCACATACAACACTGTGGCTGAGGAAAGGCACTACTCCCAATTTAAGTGAACCCCAAATCAATGTAGTTCTCATCGTATTTGCGCCTCTTCGATGGTCCAATGTCCCTGTCTGTTGTTCGGCGCTTTGCCAGGTAAGGGGGCAGTAGCTCTTCGGCTGCATCAGACTCACAACTGTCAGTGTCCATGCTAGATGGGCTAACAACAATTGTAGAATTACTGATGCTAGCAGTGCTCATGGAAGCAGAACAACTTGTGTCATCGACAGGTGCAGGTATAGTGCTGCTGTAGTAGCAGTGCTACCAGTAGAGCTGGTATGTGTCTCTATGGACGCGGGCCCTACTAAAGGACCTTTTGAAAATTGTAGGAAAAACATATATATATTATTTGAAATGTTTATCACATTTTTAGTTGGCATACCCCCGACGGCATTGCACGTACCCCTGGGGGAAATACCAGTTCTAGAGGACGCAGCCACTGGCCATAGTCATACATGATACAGTAGATAAGGCCATAACAACAACACATTAGCTAAACTGGAATGACACTCTCACTCATGGTTGCACATAAAGAGCTGCGCACAAACCACGCTCCAAATATTCCAATGAGCCGTCGCCCCTACGTTTGAATAATTACTAAAAGAGCAAGGAACCCTTTTGTGAACTCTAAAGAAGCATTGAAGAGCTCAAAGGGTTCTTTGAGTCTTTATTGTTCCACATAGAACCATCACCGTTCCCAAAGAACCCATCAGGAAGCATCAGGAAGCCTCATTTTGTGTCTATCTCAGAATCGTATCTCTCATCCCCATTTTGTCATTTAGAAAAACTAGTGAGGAACAGGGTCAATATCATTACTGTAACCTGGAACATGGTCAATATCACTACTGTAACCTGGAACAGGGTCAATATCATTACTGGAACCTGGAACATGGTCAATATCACTACTGTAACCTGGAACAGGGTCTTTCATTACTTTAACCTGGAACAGGGTCAATATCACTACTGTAACCTGGAACAGGGTCAATATCATTACTGTAACCTGAAACAGGGTCAATATCATTACTGTAACCTGGAACAGGGTCAATATCATTACTGTAACTTGGAACAGGGTCAATATCACTCATCTAACCTGGAACAGGGTCAATATCACTCATCTAACCTGGAACAGGGTCAATATCATTACTGTAACCTGGAACAGGGTCAATATGCAAACTTTTGACTGGTACTATATACGGTGCCTTGCGAAAGTATTCGGCCCCCTTGAACTTTGTGACCTTTTGCCACATTTCAGGCTTCAAACGTAAAGATATAAAACTGTATTTTTTTGTGAAGAATCAACAACAAGTGGGACACAATCATGAAGTGGAACGACATTTATTGGATATTTCAAACTTTTTTAACAAATCAAAAACTGAAAAATTGGGCGTGCAAAATTATTCAGCCCCCTTAAGTTAATACTTTGTAGCGCCACCTATGTTTGAAGCCTGAAATGTGGCAAAAGATCACAAAGTTCAAGGGGGCCGAATATTTTCGCAAGGCACTGTATATATATACAGTGGGGCAAAAAAGTATTTAAATCAGCCACCAATTGTGCAAGTTTTCCCACTTAAAAAGATGAGAGAGGCCTGTAATTTTCATCATAGGTACACTGCAAATAAATTGATTAAAAAAAAAAAATCTCATTTTGTCTGTCATAGTTGAAGTGTACCTATGATGAAAATTACAGGCCTCTCTCATCTTTTTAAGTATATATATATATAAATGTTTTTATATCTACAGGGGTCCTAAAATTCGAAATCAAATTTCTACATGATCCATAGTATGACCATCTTAAAACAGTTCCATATGTTTACTTAGTAGAACCCCCAGCGTGTAACGGCGTTCTTCGTTTGTCGAAAGAGAGTCGGACCGAAATGCAGCGTGGTGGTTACTCATGTTCTTTAATTAATGAATGGTGACGACACATGAAATAACTAATAAATACAAAAACAACAAACGGAACATGAAACCTAATTACAGCCTATCTGGTGAAACTACACAGAGAGAGGAACAATCACCCACGAAAGACAAAGCGAAACTCAAGCTACCTAAATACGGTTCCCAATCAGAGGCAACGAGAATCACCTGACAGCTGATTGAGAACCGCCTCAGGCAGCCAAGCCTATACAACACCCTTAATCAGCCGCGATCCCAAATACTACAAACCCCAATACGAAATACAACACGTAAACCCCTGTCACACCCTGGCCTGACCAAATATATAACGAAAACACAAAACACTAAGACCAAGGCGTGACACAGCGAGAGCGGTTGAGATATGAGACACACGTTAACGTAGTTGATCGGCCCTGTAAGACAACTGTGGCCCCCCGGCCCTCTCTCCCCTTTTTCCTCTTCCCTCACTGTAATCCCCAATATGCTCTCATTACTCAAACCTTTTGAGGAAATCTGTTGCACTAAATATATCTGAGTACAGTTACATGAAATTATTTTACAGTCATTATTCCAACTGATTGAGGCACTGTGAACCTGTAGGGGTCCAGATTTTAATTGTATCAGCTTGGAAATGTTAAGGAGGCTGAAGAAGTTTGGCTTGTCACCCAAAACCCTGACAAACTTTTACAGATGCACAATCGAGAGCATCCTGTCGGGCTGTATCACAGCCTGGTACGGCAGCTGCTCCGCCCTTAACCGCAAGGCTCTCCAGAGGGAGGTGCGGTCTGCACAACGCATCACCGGGGGCAAACTACCTGCCCTCCAGGACACCTATAGCACTCGATGTCACAGGAAGGCCAAAAAGATCATCAAGGACAACAACCACCCGAGCTACTGCCTGTTTACACCGCTACCATCCAGAAGTTCAGCACAGGTGCATCAAAGCTGGGACCGAGCGACTGAAAAACAGCTTCTATCTCAAGGCCATCAGACTGCTAAACAGCAATCACTAACTCAGAGAGGCTGCTGCCTACATTGAGACGCAATCACTGGCCACTTTAATTAATGGATCACTAGTCACTTTAAACAATGCCACTTTAAATAATGCCACTGTAATGCCACTTTAATAATGTTTACATATCTTACATTACTCAAATCACATGTATATACTGTATTTTTTACCATCTATTGCACCTTGCCTATGCCGCTCAGGCATCACTCATCCATGTATTTAGATTTGCAACTCCTGTTGGAATCCAGCCAGAGTTAAAAAAGACAAAAGATTACATTTGTATTCACTCACAACCTGCATTCATAATGAATGCCAGGGTTAAGAACAGTGTGAGGAGATGACCTGAACCATTTAAACTGGAACAACCATTTCAGTAATGGGTGCAATAAATCTAACTAACAGATTGGATTTGTTTAGAAAAATGTATGTTATTTATCTTTGTGTAACATAAGATTAATCAATCAATCACTCAATGTAGGGATGAGGTCAGAGACCTGGTAGTGTGATACCAGGACAACAACCTCTCTCTCAACATCAGCAAGACAAAGGAGATGATCATGGACTACAGGAAATGGAGGGCCGAATACTCCTCCATTCATCTTGACGGGGCTATAGTGGAACAGATTGAGAGCTTCAAGCTCCTCTGCGTCCACATCACTAAGGACCCCACACACTCACGCATACTACACTGACACTCCAACACACACACACACACACACACACGCTCACTCACACATTCACACTGTTCACATAAGCTGCTGCTACTCTGTTTATTGTCTATCCTGATTGCCTAGTCACTTTTACCCCTACTTGTACATACTGCATTACCTTAATTACCTCAACTATCTCGTATCCCTTGACTCGGTACTGGTACTCACTCCTTGTACATACTGCATTACCTTAATTACCTCAACTATCTCGTATCCCTTGACTCGGTACTGGTACTCACTCCTTGTACATACTGCATTACCTTAATTACCTCAACTATCTCGTATCCCTTGACTCGGTACTGGTACTCACTCCTTGTACATACTGCATTACCTTAATTACCTCAACTATCTCGTATCCCTTGACTCGGTACTGGTACTCACTCCTTGTACATACTGCATTACCTTAATTACCTCAACTATCTCGTATCCCTTGACTCGGTACTGGTACTCACTCCTTGTACATACTGCATTACCTTAATTACCTCAACTATCTCGTATCCCTTGACTCGGTACTGGTACTCACTCCTTGTACATACTGCATTACCTTAATTACCTCAACTATCTCGTATCCCTTGACTCGGTACTGGTACTCACTCCTTGTACATACTGCATTACCTTAATTACCTCAACTATCTCGTATCCCTTGACTCGGTACTGGTACTCACTCCTTGTACATACTGCATTACCTTAATTACCTCAACTATCTCGTATCCCTTGACTCGGTACTGGTACTCACTCCTTGTACATACTGCATTACCTTAATTACCTCAACTATCTCGTATCCCTTGACTCGGTACTGGTACTCACTCCTTGTACATACTGCATTACCTTAATTACCTCAACTATCTCGTATCCCTTGACTCGGTACTGGTACTCACTCCTTGTACATACTGCATTACCTTAATTACCTCAACTATCTCGTATCCCTTGACTCGGTACTGGTACCCACTCCTTGTACATACTGCATTACCTTAATTACCTCAACTATCTCGTATCCCTTGACTCGGTACTGGTACTCACTCCTTGTACATACTGCATTACCTTAATTACCTCAACTATCTCGTATCCCTTGACTCGGTACTGGTACTCACTCCTTGTACATACTGCATTACCTTAATTACCTCAACTATCTCGTATCCCTTGACTCGGTACTGGTACTCACTCCTTGTATTCAGCCTCGTTATTATTTTATTGTGTTATTATTTCCTTTTTTATTTAGCTAATATATTTCTTACTTTTTATCTCTGCATTTCTAGGAATGGGCTCGTAAGTAAGCATTTCACAGTCAAGTCTACACCTGTTGTATTCGGCACATGTGATATTTGGCATATGTGATCAATAACATTTTAAATGAAAGGTCCTGAACAGTAGTGGCTAACTACCTAGAAGTTTGAAAAGACAGGCTGAGTGACTGGGGAGTTTAAATTCATGATCTTTGACTGACAGCTTTTTTTCTAGCAATGTGGATACTGTGAGCAGCATTGCAGTAAAATCCACTCACGCAAATTCATTGAAACACAAAACCTTGAAATTGTAACATTAAAAAAGATATATATATTTGTTTTTTTTTACATACATCTCCCTTTCTTGCGAAGAGGTTTACAGCAACAATCTGTTGACTTGACATTGGCGTTTGAGTTTTGAACGACCCTTCCCCCCATTTTGTTCCATGCTGAATGAAGACCTAGCTAGCTAGTAACTAGCTAACACCAGACACAGATGAAGAACTAGCTAGCCAGTAACTAGCTAACACCAGACACAGATGAAGACCTAGCTAGCCAGTAACTAGCTAACACCAGACACAGATGAAGACCTAGCTAGCCAGTAACTAGCTAACACCAGACACAGATGAAGACCTAGCTAGCCAGTAACTAGCTAACACCAGACACAGATGAAGACCTAGCTAGCCAGTAACTAGCTAACACCAGACACAGATGAAGACCTAGCTAACCAGTAACTAGCTAACACCAGACACAGATGAAGACCTAGCTAGACTGTATCTAGCTAACACCAGACACAGATGAAGACCTAGCTAGCCAGTAACTAGCTAACACCAGACACAGATGAAGACCTAGCTGGCCAGTAACTAGCTAACACCAGAAACAGATGAAGACCTAGCTGACCAGTAACTAGCTAACACCAGACACAGATGAAGACCTAGCTGGCCAGTAACTAGCTAACACCAGACACAGATGAAGACCTAGCTAGCCAGTAACTAGCTAACACCAGACACAGATGAAAAGAAAACATATATGTTTTTTTGCAATAGATTAATAGGGTAAACTTGTAATTATATTTTCTGACACCCTACAGTCAAATTTTCTCACCAGTAGAGTAGCTATCTAGCTATATAAACCACGTCCCTCTGCAAACACGCCTTCTCTGATGTTGGTTACAAGACGGTACTTATTTAAATTAGATAAGAGAATATCATGCTACCATTGGTGTATTAAACTAAGAGTTAAGATGATGTTCAGTTTTGAGTCAGTACCACGTTTGATTTAAAAACACCTTGGGTTTTACAGTGTGTGTCTAGTCTGTGTCTGTGTGTCTGACAGTGTTGATGATGTAAGGCCTGTGTACACACCAATGTATAGAGAACCACAACGGTGCCTGTGGCACGCTCACATTGCTCCCCAAAAAACCCATCCAGGAACCATTCAGAAACTGGAGCACCTTGGAATTGAATCCCCTGGCCTAATAAGCTGGTGACAGTATAGAAGTGATGACAAATCATACCGCCACCTCTCTGGATGGAAAAGATCATATCGTGCCTAATATGCAGAGCAACGTAATCATTTTTCCTCATCTAAATCTTTTAGGGTTTCTTTGTGAAAGAGAAAATGGCATCTTTGTTTTCTACCACTCTACACACGATTCATGAGATAAATGCCTGTCTCCGACCTGCTGGCATAACAAAATCTGCTTCGATTTCAACAGAATAGAGGTCCCTTTTTGTTTTCAAATCAGATATATTCTGACTAGTTAAGGTTTTCCCGCTATCTTAGTTTGATGTTGTCTAAAGAAATACACCTAAAACTTTTGTGAATTCAGATCAACTTTATTTTCCCACCAGGTGGAAATTAATTTGGTCATTTGTTTAAAAAGAGGATACATAAAAACACAGAATAATATGCAATAAAATGTATTATATAGTCTACAGATTGACTGTGAAAGTGCAATATGCTGTACACTCAAGGGACCAATAGACCAGGGTTCACCAACTGGCAGGTGGTTTTATTTTACATTTGTTCCCAACTATAATAGAGACATGTGATCGTATATGAATGTAATCAAGGTTTGAAATGATTGTTTTATTCAAATCTTGTATCTGGTTGGCCATCTTGCGGTCAATTTGCAATCCACAAATTAGAGAACAATTGGCCCGTGGCTGAATCTAGTTGATGATCCCTGCAATAGACTATGCATTGTACAGCCTAATGGCCATTGGAATAACAGAGTCCCCCATAATTAGCTGTTCTCATTTTCTTTTGAATAAATCTCTTTCGCCTTGTCCGGCTGCTGCAGTGATTGAGTTTTGAGTGAAGGGGTGGGTGCTGTTTTGGGAGAATACATTTTGTGTACAGGTTGGAGGCAGATTCTTGGTCTATACCATTTATCCTTCCCATCGTCTTGATCAAGCGCTGAAGCTTGACTTTGTCTTGTGCTCCCATGTTTCCAAACATGCAAATCAGACCAAAGGTCAGCACACAGATATGTAGAACATCCGTTGAATATGGCGATCAACATTAAAATGGTTCAGTTTGTGTTAAAGAACATTTTCTCCGCAGCAGTTTCTTTGTCTTTGCAAGAGCACAGTCATTGCAATAAAGCTTCAGTTTTATTTTCTATTTAGATTCCCAGGTATTTACAGAAAGTATTCAGACCCCTTGACTTTTTCCACATTTTGTTACATTGCAGCCTTATTATAAATGTGATTACATCGTTTTTCCCCCTCATCATTTTTCGTTTTTCCCCCTGCACACAATACTCTATAATCCCCAAAAACAGGTTTTTAGACATTTTTGCCAAAAAAATTATAAATAAATGAAATACCACATTCACATAAAGTACCAGTCAAAAGTGTGGACACACCTACTCATTCAAGGTTTTTTCTTTATTTTTACTATTTTCTACATTGATGAATAATAGTGATGACATCAACACTATGATATAACACATATGGAATCATGTAGTAACCAAAAAAGTTGTCACGGTTCTCTTCATCTGAAGGAGAGGCGGACCAAAGCGCAGCGTGGTGGTTATTCATATTCTTTAATTGATAAAGAAACTACACATGAGATAACTAACAAAAACAACAAATGTGAGAAAACCTAAAACAGCCCTATCTGGTGCAAAACACAAAGACAGGAACAATCACCCACAAACACACAGTGACACCCAGGCTACCTAAGTATGATTATCAATCAGAGACAACCAATGACACCTGCCTCTGATTGAGAACCATACTAGGCCGAAACATAGAAAACCCCAAATCATAGAAAATCAAACATAGACTGCCCACCCAACTCACGCCCTGACCATACTAACTAAATACAAAACACAGGAAATAAAGGTCAGAACGTGACAAAAGTGTTACATATCCAAATATGTTTTATATTTCAGATTCTTCAAAGTAGCCACCCTTTGCCTTGATGACAGCTTTGCAATCTCTTGGCATTCTCTCAACCAGCTTCATGAGGTAGTTACGTGGAATGCATTTCAATTAACAGGTGTGCCTTGTTAAAAGTACATTTGTGGAATTTCTTTCCTTCTTAATGCTTTTGAGCCAATCAGTTGTGTTGTGACAAGGTAGAGGTGGTATACAGAAGATAGACCTATTTGGTAAAAGACCGAGTTCATATTATGGCAAGAACAGCTGAATTAAACAAAGAGAAACAACAGTCCATCATTATTTTTAGATAAGAAGGTCTTAAAGTAATATATTCAGATCCTTTACTCAGTACTTTGTTGGTGCACCTTACAGACTCGAGTCTTCTTGGATATCACGCTAAAAGCTTGGCACATCTGTATTTGGGGAGTTTCTCCCATTCTTCTCTGCAGATCCTCTCAACCTCTATCAGGTTGGATGGGGAGCTTCACTGCACAGCTTTTTTCAGGTCTCTCCAGCTCTCCAGAGATGTTCAATCGGGTTCAAGTCCAGGCTCTGGCTGGGCCACTCAAGGACATTCAGAGACTTGTCCCGAAGCTACTCCTACATTCTCTTGACTGAGTGCTGAAGGTCGTTGTCCTGTTGGAAGGTGAACCTTTGCCTCAGTCTGAGGTCCTGAGTGCTTTGGAGAAGGTTTTCATCAAGGATCTTTCTGCTCCATTCATCTTTCCCTCGATCCTGACTAGTCTCCCAGTCACTGCCACTGAAAAACATCCGCACAGCATGATGCTGCCAACACCATCACTGTAGGAATGGTGACAGGTTTCCTCCAGACCTGATGCTTATCGTTCAGGCCAAAGAATTCAATCTTGGTTTCATTAGACCAGAGAATCCTCATGGTCTGAGAGGCCTTTTAATTGCCTTTTGGCATACTCCAAGCGGGCTGTCATGTGCCTTTTCTTGATGAGTTTCTTCCGCCTGGCCACTCTACCATTAAGGCCTGATTGGTGGAGTGCTGCAAAGATGGTTGTCCTTCTGAAAGGTTCTCCCATCTCCACAGAGGAACTACGAAGCTCTGTCAGTGACCATCAGGTTCTTGGCCACATCCCTGACCAAGACCCTTCTCCCCCGATTGCTCAGTTTGGCCGGACGGCCACTTCTAGGAAGAGTCTTGGTGGTTCCAAACTTCTTCCATTTAAGAATGATGGAGGTCACTGTGTTCTTGGGGACCTTCAATGCTGAAGAAAAGTTTTGGTACCCTTCCCCAGATCTGTGCCTCGACACAATCCTGTCTCTACGGACAATTCCTTTGACCTCATGGCTTGGTTTTTGCTCTGACCTCCACTGTCAACTGTGGGACTTTATATAGACAGGTGTGTGCCTTTCCAAATCTTGTCAAATCAATTGAATTTACCACAGGTGGGCTCCAATCAAGTTGTAGAAACATCTCAAGGATGATCAATGGAAACAGGATGCACCGGAGCTCGTTTTCGAGTCTCATAGCAAAGGGTCTGAATACTTATTTTTATTTATTTTTATTTAACCTTTATTTAACAAGGCAAGTCAGTTAATTAAGAGCAAATTATTGTTTACAATGACGGCCTACCCGACAAAACCCAGACAACACTGGCCCAATTGTGCACTACCCTATGGGACTCCCAATCACAGCCAGATGTGATTCAGCCTGGATTCAAACCAGGGACTGTAGTGTCACCTCTTGCACTGAGATTTACTGAGATGCAGTGCCTTAGACCACTGCGCTGTAATGTAACCAAATTTTGAAAAAGGGAAGGTTTCCAAATGGACTGTATATGAGGTCACTCTATCGACTGATTCCCCATAGATTTTGGGGGGATTGTGAGGTTTTATTCCTTCTAAAAATCCCTTTCCATCTCTTTTGTGTTCTTACCATTCATTTCAAGAGAGTTAATTGTGCACCACTGGATGGAGGAAACCCACAACAGCAGTGTCATCTACATATTGAAAGAATTTGTGGGCTGGGTCAGAGGCTTGACAATTGTTAGTATACAGTGTGTACAGGATTGTGAAAGCACGCAACCTTGAGAGGCGCCCATATTCATCGTTCTAGATGTGAAGATGGTGGAGTTAATCTTCACTTGATGGGTACTTGATAAACTTAGTACACAAGATTAAACATTTAGGATCTAGGTTGTGAGATGTTGGAAACCAACCAGAAAAACCTGGCTTTAACCAGCAAAACAGAATGTTTACTATACTAAACAGGAAAATCTAAACATGGGCTGCTCCCTACACGCAAAAGGAAACTGTTGATCCACTTAATCAGTAGAGTGTTGACACCCAAATTCACCAACTTGACAACAAGTAGGTGGGGTTGGATGTTATTTAATTCCAGTTTTCCTCAATCAGGCTCTGACAGAGTTTGCAGTGAGTCTGCTCACCAGATGGTTCTGTGTTTCTTTGCCATCAGACCAGTCAGAGAACAACCTTTATGACTGATGTCTCGTGTGAAATATGTTTATTGCTCAAATGATTTTATTTCACTTCTGTCCATTTCAGTCAGTGAACACAATTCGATCAGAATCTTGGAATCTTTACCTCGGAACACGGAAGGCATTTCAGCTCCTGTGATGGTTGGGATGATTGTGGGCACCAAGCCCGGAATCTTGGCATTGCCAAGGTAATTAACGCTCCTTCTGGCAAAACCAATTACGCCTTCTGATCTAGAGAGTGACTCAGCAATGACATGAGTGACACACAATTAGTTAAAAGAGTCGCACACCAAACACAAACACTTTTCTCAGATGCAGGTTACAAAAGATTTCATATGAAAGGAATAGAAATACCAAATATCAGTCAACATGTTGTAAAAGACTACTAGAATTGAACTACAACCATAGATTGTTAATCAAATATCTTAGAGTATTACAGTTTAAGTCAATAGATATCTTCCGTTTATATTTTATTCGATAAAAAACATCACAGATCACGCTCCACAGTATCTCCACCCTCACCTCTTTATAACTCTGTTTCCTATCTCTACCTTATTCAACCACTCCTCTTCCCACCCTCTCCTAACACTCTGTCCCCCCATCCCCTTTCTAGTTTCTCATATTCCAATAATATCCCTTTCTTATCCAACCGCCACCCCTCTCCTTCCCTCTCTTCCTCCTCTTCCCCCCTTCATCACCTGTCAGCCCTCTCATTCTCAAGGTGACTCTGAGCATCTGTGGTAGTTTACGACACGTGAGCACATTTTTTCAGACCACCATTATCCTCATGTGTTTGTGTGTCCTTATGTCCATGTGTTCGTATGTCGGTATTTCTGTGCGTGTGTGTGTGTGTATGTGTGTACGTGTACGGTCTGAGATATTTATCCTTTATCAAGGTCATATGGTTTTGTGAGACACTGTTTATATGTGTGTGTCCATAAGAATGTGAATAATTACTACGTCTTCCCCTCCTCCCCCTCCCTTCCTCTCCCTTCCTCCCTTGTTCCCTCTCCTCCTTGTTTTCCCCTTCTCCCTCTCCCTTCCTCACTCTCCCTTCCTCCTACTCCCCTCCTCCATCTCCCTTCCTCCCTCTCCCCTCCTCCCCCACCTCGCTCCCGACTCCCCCATCTCCCCTCTGTCCTGTGTCCTGAATATCAAAACCTCATCTGGACACAGGCACGCTATTTACTGGTAAATTTGTCTCATCATCCTCTCTCTCTCCTCATCTTCTCTCTCTCATCATCCTCTCTCTCTCTCTCACACACTGTGTGTCTTGCATCCACCACAGACATTTTTATGTGCACCAATTGAACCATTCATCAATTGGCAACACAGCTCTGCCTCTACATCAAATCTCTCATTGAAGAACACACACACACATGTCCCCCCTCCCCTCCCCCCACACATGTCCCTCCTCCCCTCCCCCACACACATGTCCCCCCCTCCCCTCCCCCACACACATGTCCCCCCTCCCCTCCCCCCACACATGTCCCCCCTCCCCTCCCCCACACACATGTCCCCCCTCCCCTCCCCTCCCCCTCCCCCACACACATGTCCCCCCTCCCCTCCCCCACACACATGTCCCCCCTCCCCTCCCCCACACACATGCCCCCCCTCCCCTCCCCTCCCCTCCTCTCCCCCTCCCCTCCCCCTCCCCTCCCCCACACACATGTCCCCCCTCCCCCTCCCCTCCCCCACACACATGTCCCCCCTCCCCCTCCCCTCCGCCACACACATGTCCCCCCTCCCCCTCCCCTCCGCCACACACATGTCCCCCCTCCCCTCCCCCACACACATGTCCCCCTCCCCCTCCCCTCCCCCACACACATGTCCCCCCTCCCCCTCCCCTCCCCCACACACATGTCCCCCCTCCCCTCCCCCTCTCTCCCCCACACACATGTCCCCTCTCCCCCTCCCCTCCCCCTCCCCTCCCCCACACACATGTCCCCCCCTCCCCTCCCCCACACACATGTCCCCCCTCCCCTCCCCCACACACACATGTCCCCTCTCCCCTACCCCCCCCACACACATGTCCCCCCTCCCCCCTCTCCCCCTCCCCCCCTCCCCTCCCCCACACACATGTCCCCCCTCCCCCTCCCCTCCCCCACACACATGCCCCCCCCCCCCACACACACATGTCCCCCCTCCCCTCCCCCTCTCTCCCCCACACACATGTCCCCTCTCCCCCTCCCCTCCCCCTCCCCCACACACATGTCCCCCCTCCCCCTCCCCTCCCCTCCCCCACACACATGTCCCCCCTCCCCTCCCCCTCCCCTCCGCCACACACATGTCCCCCTCCCCTCCCCCACACACATGTCCCCCTCCCCCTCCCCTCCCCCACACACATGTCCCCCCTCCCCCTCCCCTCCCCCACACACATGTCCCCCCTCCCCTCCCCCTCTCTCCCCCACACACATGTCCCCCCTCCCCCTCCCCTCCCCCTCCCCCACACACATGTCCCCCTTCCCCTCCCCCACACACATGTCCCCCCTCCCCCTCCCCTCCCCCACACACATGTCCCCCTCCCCTCCCCCTCCCCCTCCCCTCCCCCACACACATGCAAGGATCTACCTTTATGAAAGTGAAATGAGTCTAGTGTCGGAGTGTTCAGTGGTGTGTCTCCTCTTTAGTCAGTTGACCATCAGACCTACGCAACAAGCCCAATTACCTGCTCTCTCCATGACAGACCATGGATCAGACGAATCGGTAGTTATGCTATTGCCCACACTGTACTAACAAAGCAGAGCCCTTAATGGAAAATATTGAATAGTTGCAATTTACCTGAATAGTCTTACATCTATCTCCAAACAATGAAGCACTGGGGGTTTATCTACTATGTGATGTGTATGTTTTCCACCTGTCAGTCACCTTGTGCTGTGGGAGGAAAGGGAGACATGGAAGAACACTTGAGTAGCTGTTTCAGTGCATAAAGAGTCACTTGCTTTGCGAAAATCATGTTCCTTATCAATGCACAGAGTGTGTTCATATGGACTGATGTTCCCTCATGTAAGCTCGTTTAATCCAGAACTAATCTCTTGCGTAATTGGTCAGGTGCTCAGTTAAATTCTAGGTCCATACGTTTCCCTCTCTCTTTCACTCGCTCTCTCTCTCTCTGTGTAGAAAGGAGTTTATGAATATATTGTTAGTGGTTATATTGATCCATCAGTACTATAAACAGTGGTACAGACAGGACTATCTGCATAAGTATAACCAGTGGTTAATTAATACAGCCAGCATCACTTGAGGGCCACGCTGCTTATTCTCAGCCTGGAAAAACAGTCGTGTTCACTGCCTGAGAAGAATATACAGCGCCTTGCAAAAGTATTCATCCCCCTTGGCGCTTTTTCCTATTTTGTTGCATTACAACCTGTAATTTAAATGGATTCTTATTTGGATTTCATGTAATGGACATACACAAAATAGTCCAAATTGGTGAAGCGAAATGAAAAAAATGTAATGGTTCCAAAAATGTAAAAAAATAAATAACTGGAAAAGTGGTGCGTACACATGTATTCACCCCCTTTACTATGAAGCCCCTAAATAAGATCTGGTGCAACCAATTACCTTCAGTAGTCACATAATTAGTTCAATAAAGTCCACCTGCGTGCAATCTAAGTGTCACATGATCTGTCACATGATCTCCGTATATATACACCTGTTCTGAAAGGCCCCAGAGTCTGCAACACCACTAAGCAACAGGCACCACCAAGCAAGCGGCACCATGAAGACCAAGGAGCTCTCCAAACAGGTCAGGTAAAAGTTGTGAAGAACTACAGATCAAGGTTGGGATATAAAAATATATCCGAAACTTTGAACATCCCACGGAGCACCATTAAATCCATTATTAAAAAATGGAAAGAATATGGCACCACAACAAACCTGCCAAAAGAGGACACCCCACCAAAACTCACAGACCAGGCAAGGAGGGCATTAATCAGAGAGGCAACAAAGAGACCAAAGATAACCCTGAAGGAGCTGCAAAGCTCCACAGCGGAGATTGGAGTATCTGTCCATAGGGCCACTTTAAGCCGTATACTCCACAAAGCTGGGCTTTACGGAAGAGTATAGTGGCCAGAAAAAAAGCCATTGCTTAAAGAAAAAAATAAGCAAACACAATTGGTGTTCACCTAAGGGCATGTGGGATACTCCCCAAACATATGGAAGAAGGTACTCTGGTCATATGAGACTAAAATTGAGCATTTTGGCCATCAAGGAAAACATTTGAACATCTTGGCCATGTTCTGTTATAATCTCCACCCGGCACAGCCAGAAGAGGACTGGCCACCCCACATAGCCTGGTTCCTCTCTAGGTTTCTTCCTAGGTTTTGGCCTTTCTAGGGAGTTTTCCCTAGCCACCGTGCTTCTACACCTGCATTGCTTGCTGTTTGGGGTTTTAGGCTGGGTTTCTGTACAGCACTTTGAGATATCAGCTGATGTACGAAGGCCTATATAAATACATTTGATTTGATTTATGTCTGGCGCAAACTCAACACCTGTCATCACCCCGAGAACACCATCCCCACAGTGAAGCATGATGTTTTTCATCGGCAGGGACTGGGAAACTGGTCAAAATTGAAGGAATGATGGATGGAGCTAAATACAGTGAAATTGTCTTTCAAAGATAATTAGTAAAAATCCAAATAACTTCACAGATCTTCATTGTAAAGGGTTTAAACACTGTTTCCCATGCTTGTTCAATGAACCATAAACAATTAATGAACATGCACCTGTGGAACGGTCGTTAAGACGCTAACAGCGTACAGAGGGTAGGCAACTAAGTTCACAGTTCTGAAAACTTTGGACACTAAAGAGGCCTTTCTACTGACTGAAAAACACCAAAAGAAAGATGCCAAGGGTCCCTGCTCATCTGCATGAACGTGCCTTAGGCAAGCCCCATGGAGGCATGAGGACTGCAGATGTGGCCAGGGCAATAAATTGCAATGTCCGTACTGTGAGAAGCCTAAGAGAGCACTACAGGGAGACAGGACAGACAGCTGATCATCCTCGCAGTGGCAGACCACGTGTAACAACACCTGCACAGGATTGGTTCATCCGAACATCACACCTGCAGGACAGGTACAGGATGGCAACAACAACTGCCCGAGTTGGAACGCACAATCCCTCCATCAGTGCTCAGACTGTCCGCAATAGGCTGAGAGAGGCTGGACTGAGGACTTGTAGGCCTGCTGTAAGGCAGGTCCTCACCAGACATCACCGGCAACAACGTTGCCTATGGGCACAAACCCACCGTTGCTGGACCAGGCAGGACTGGCAAAAAGTGCTCTACTCTGACGAGTCGAGGTTTTGTCTCACCAGGAGTCATGGTCGGATTCACATTTATCGTCAAAGGAATGAGTGTTACACCAAGGCCTGTACTCTGGAGCGGGATCAATTTGGAGTTGGAGGGTCCGTCATGGTCTGGGACGGTGTGTCACAGCATCATCGGACTGAGCTTGTTGTCATTACAGGCAATCTCAACACTGTGCGTTACAGGGAAGACATCATACTCCCTCATGTGGTACCCTTCCCGCGGCTCATCCTGACATGATCCCCCAGCATGACAATGCCATCAGCCATACTGTTCATTCTGTGTGTGATTTCCTGCAAGACAGGAATGTCAGTGTTCTGCAATGGCCAGTGAAAAGCCCGGGATCTCAATCCCATTGAGCACGTCTGGGACCTGTTGGATCGGAGGGTGAGGGCTAGGGCCATTCCCCCCAGAAATGTCTGGGAACTTGCAGGTGCATTGGTGGAAGAGTGGGGTAACATCTCACAGCAAGAACTGGCAAATCTGGTGCAGTCCATGAGGAGGAGATGCACTGCAGTACTTAATGCAGCTGGTGGCCACACCAGATACTGACTGTTACTTTTTATGACCCCTCATCATCCTCTCTCTCTCTCTCACACACTGTGTGTCTTGCATCCACCACAGACATTTTTATGTGCACCAATTGAACCATTCATCAATTGGCAACACAGCTCTGCCTCTACATCAAATGTGGTAGGCATGTTGTGGAAAATCAAATGATACAAAAAATATATTTTAATTTCAGGTTGTAAGGCAACAAAATAGGAAACATGACAAGGTGGGTGAATACTTTTGCAAGCCACTGTAACATTGTCTCTATACCTCCCCTAAGGCCCTGTCTCTCTCTCTCTCTCTTTCCCCCCTCTCTCTCTGTCTCTCTCTTCCCTCTCGCTCTCTTTGCCTCCCTCCCTCGCTCTCTCTCTCTCTCTCTCTCTCTCTCTCTCCTGTCTCTCTCCTGTCTCTCTCTTTGCCTCTCTCTCCTCTCTCTCTCTAAATTCATTGCAGTGCTAGAGGCGTCACTACAGACTCGGGTTTGATCCTGGGCTGTATCACAAAAGGCCGTGGTTGGGAGTCCCATAGGGCGGCGCACAATTGGCCCAGCGTCGTCCGTGTTTTGGGGAGGGTTTGGACGGAGTGGCTTTACAAATAGGTCATCATTGTAAATAATACAATTGTTCTTAACTGACTTGCATAGTCAAATAAAGGTTAAAATAAATACAAATACAGTTGAAGTAGGAAGTTTACATACACTTAGGTTGGAGTCATTAAAGCCCGTTTTCCACCAATAACACATTTCTTGTTAACAAACTATAGTCAAATAGGACATCTAATTTGTGCATGACACAAGTCATTTTTCCAACAATTGTTGACAGACAGATTATTTAACTTATAATTCACTGTATCACAATTCCAGTGGGTCAGATGTTTGCATACACTAAGTTGACTGTGCCAGCTTAGAAAATTCCAGAGAAAGATGTCATGGCTTTAGAAGCTTCTGACAGGCTAATTGACATAATTTGAGTCAGTTGGAGGTATACCTGTGGATGTATTTCAAGGCCAACATTCAAACTCAGTGCCTCTTTGCTTGATATCATGGGAAAATCAAAAGAAATCAGCGAAGACCTCAGAAGAAAAATTGTAGACCTCCACAAGTCTGGCTCATCCTTGGAAGCAATTTCCAAATGTCTGAAGGTACGTTCAACTGTACAAACAATAGTATGCAAGTATAAACACCATGCGACCACGCAGCCGTCATACCGCTCAGGAAGGAGACGCGTTCTGTCTCCTAGAGGTTAATGTACTTTGGTACGAAAAGTGCAAATCAATCCCAGAACAACAGCAAAGGACCTTGTGAAGATGCTGGAGAAAACAGGTACAAAAGTACAGTAAAACGAGTCCTATATCGACATAACCTGAAGGGCCGCTCAGCAAGGAAGAAGCCACTGCTCCAAAACCGCATTTAAAAAAGACAGACTATGGGTTGCATCTGCACATGGGGACAAAGATCATACTTTTTGGAGAAATGTCCTCTGATCTGATGATCTGATGAAACAAATATTGGACTGTTAAAACTTGGTCACAAATGGGTCTTCCAAATGGACAATGACCCCAAGCCTACTTCCAAAGTTGTGGCAAAATGGCATAAGGACAACAAAGTCAAGGTATTGGAGTGGCCATCACAAAGCCCTGACCTCAATCCCATAGAAAATTTGTGGACAGAAGTGAAAAAGCATCTGCGAGCAAGGAGGCCTACATACCTGACTCCGTTACACCAGCTCTGTCAGGAGGAATGGGCCTAAATTCACCCAACTTATTGTGGGAAGCTTGTGGAAGGCTACCCGAAACATATGACCCAAGATAAACAATTTAAAGGCAATGCTACCAAATACTAATTGAGTGTATGTAAACTTCTGACCCACTGGGAATGTGATGAAAGAAATAAAAGCTGAAAGAAATAATTATCTCTACTATTACTCTGACATTTCACATTCTTACAATAAAGTGGTGATCCTAACTGACCTAAGACCGGGAATTTTTACTAGGGTTAAATGTCAGGAATTGTGGAAAAACTGAGTTTAAATGTAGTTGGCTAAGGTGTATGTAAACTTCCCACTTCAACTCTACGTTTCAATTCAAGGGGCTTTATTGGTATGGGAAACAAATATAGTTAAATGGAAAACAAAAGTTAAAATGACACAAGTTCCAAAATAATAAAGACAATTCAAATGTCATGTTATGTTTATATACAGTGCTGTGAGTATGTGTAATTAGTCAAATTAAAAAAGGGAAAACAAATTAACATAAATATGGGTTGTATTTAAAATGGTGATTTGTTCTTCACTGGTTGCCCTTTTCTTGTGGCAACAGGTCACACATCTTGCTGCCGTGATTGTACACTGTGGTATTTCACCCAGTAGATATGGCCATACATTTGGCAGGAGGTTAGGAGGTGCAACTCAGTTTCCATCTCATTTTGTGGGAAATGTGCACATAGCCTGTCTTCTCTTGAGAGCCAGGTCTGCCTACGGTGACCTTTCTCTATAGCAAGGCTATGCTCACTGAGTCTGTACATAGTCAAAGCTTTCCTTCATTTTCAGGGTCAGTCACAGTGGTCAGGTATTCTGCCACTGTGTACTCTCTGTTCAGGGCCAAATAGCATTCTGGTTTGCTCAGTTTTTTTTTGTTAATTCATTCCAATGTGTCAAGTAATTATATTTTTGTTCTCTCTCTCTTTCTCTCTCTTCCTGTAGTCTTCTAGGACAGTAAGTGTATTCTGAGTCTCTCTCATACCTTACTGCTGACACAGGTTAGTATGGCTAGTGTGTCCACAAGCCTTTGTATCTTTCCCATGTAAGATATGAACACTACTATGTAAAGGTGTCAATTCAATCTCAATACACCTTTATTTATTTACCCAGATGAGGAGAGAGAGAGAGAGGAGAGAGAGAGAGAGAGAGAGAGAGAGAGAGAGAGAGAGAGAGAGAGAGAGAGAGAGAGAGAGAGAGAGAGAGAGAGAGAGAGAGAGAGAGAGAGAGAGAGAGAGAGAGAGAGAGAGAGAGAGAGAGAGAGAGAGAGAGAGAGAGAGAGAGAGAGAGAGAGAGAGAGAGAGAGAGAGAGAGAGAGAGAGAGAGAGAGAGAATGCTAGAAAGAGAGAAACATGGGACATGGCAATAAAGAGTCACACAGAGAGAGAGAGAGAGAAAGAGAAAGAGACACGGTCACCTTCGTCCAAAAGACTTTTAATTGTTCTTAGTGATTAATTACAATGTGGAAGAAGGTAATACAGATACTAGAATAGCTTTCAATTACCTCCTTTAACTAGCAATCATTATACAGGGAGGGAGGGAGGGAGGGAGGGAGGGAGGGAGGGAGGGAGGGAGGGAGGGAGGGAGGGAGGGAGGGAGGGAGGGAGGGAGGGAGGGAGGGAGGGAGGGAGGGAGGAGAGAGGGAATAAGGGAGGAAGGGAGAGGAATTAGCTTTCAATTACCTCCTTTAACTAGCTATCATTATACAGGGAGGGAGGGAGGGAGGGAGGGAGGGAGGGAGGGAGGGAGGGAGGGAGGGAGGGAGGGAGGGAGGGAGGGAGGGAGGGAGGGAGGGAGGGAGGGAGGGAGGGAGGGAGGGAGGGAGGGAGGGAGGGAGGGAGGGACAAATAGAGAAGGAGAGAGAGAAAGATAATATCAATCATATTAAATGGCTTACCAAGTCTGTCAATCAGTTCTGCCATTATAAAAGCCCTTAAAGATGTGCCTGAATAGATATTGGTTATAAAACTCCATTCTATATATATTGAAACATGAACATAATACTAAGTCAACCAACACCACATTATCTATATGCTATCTGTATATTATCTGTATATTATCTGTATATTATCTGTATATTATCTGTATATTATCTGTATATTATCTGTATATTATCTGTATATTATCTGTATATTATCAAAATGTTATCTGTATATTACCTATATATTATCTGTATATTACCTATATATTATCTGTATATTATCTATATATTATCTATATATTATCTGTATATTATCTGTATATTATCTATACATTATCTGTATATTATCTGTATATTATCTATATGCTATCTGTATATTATCTGTATATTATCTATATATTATCTATATATTATCTATATATTATCTGTATATTATCTATATATTATCTATATATTATCTATACATTATCTGTATATTACCTATATATTATCTATACATTATCTGTATATTACCTATATATTGTCTATATATTATCTATATATTGTCTATATATTATCTATATATTATCTGTATATTACCTATATATTATCTATATATTACCTATATATTATCTATACATTATCTGTATATTACCTATATATTATCTATACATTATCTGTATATTACCTATATATTGTCTATATATTATCTATATATTGTCTATATATTATCTATATATTATCTGTATATTACCTATATATTATCTATATATTATCTATATATTATCTATACATTATCTGTATATTACCTATATATTATCTATATATTATCTATACATTATCTGTATATTATCTATATATTATCTATATATTATCTGTATATTATCTATATATTGTCTATATATTATCTATACATTATCTGTATATTACCTATATATTATCTATACATGATCTATGTATGATCCATATTAGGAATATAGAATATAAATCTGTTGAGAGCCCTATTAGAATGTGTTTATGTAAATTAATCATTCATCCGATGTGAGTAGGTACAGATCTAGCATCAGCCTACCATCCCAGAGAACTAGCCTTAACCATAAGGGAGGAACACAAAACTGACCGTAGATCAGCATCTACGCTAGGATCACTTCTACAGCTGAATTCTTTGTATTACACTGTAGACAGACACTTAACTGTCCATATTCCTTCTTTATTTTGTCATTTTACCCCCTTTCCCTCCCCAATCTGGTGATATTACAATCTTGTCTCATCATTCCAACTCCCCAACGGGCCCAGGGGAGAGTCGAAGGTCGAATCATGCGTCCTCTGAAACATTACCCGCCAAACCACGCTTCTTAACACCCTGCCAGCTTAACCCGGAAGTCATCCGCACCAATGTGTTGGAGGAAACACCGTCCAGCTGATGACTAAAGTCAGCCTGGAGGAACCCGGCCTGCCCCAAGGAGTCGCTAGAGCGCGATGAGCCAAGAAAGCCCCCCCAGCCAAACCCTCCCCTAACCCGGACGATGCTGGGGCAATTGTGCACCGCCCTATGGGACTCCCGGTCACGGGCGGTTGAGACACAGCCTGGAATCGAACCCCAGGCAGTAGTGACGCTGCAACAGAGCCTTAGACTGCTGCGTCACTCGGTTGGCCAGCTGTCTGTATTCCTTATAAACATACAGAGTGTGTTCATATGGACTGATCCTTCCTTATGCTTCTACAACATCTTTATTGCAATTCTTCTCCAGATACATTAATTGTACTCTTACTTATAGACATGCAGTAGCTTGGTTGCCATGGCCTTGTACACGGCAGTCAACAGTTTCAGCTATCTGGAATATTTGTTATTTCTAAGTGTATATGGTTGTGAGATCATATATTTTTTGCTTAGATGGAGAACTGAAGACTTGTTCCTCTCTCGTTCGGCTCAGTGGCTCGGAAACAACCCGGGCAAGGACTGACAACACACACACACACACAGCTCTCTGAGACACATTTGTCCCAGACAGCAACACTATGGACTCTGTACATCGTGGTATTATATATGACTAATATATATTAATATATATATATTATATATAGTATATCATAATATAATGCACAAATCACAGGAATATAATGTTTCAAAGCAGCGCAAGTAAAATGTCCTTTCCATCCTCTCCAACACACTCTCCAAAACGCCCCCATTTTACCCCCTTCCTATGTTCTCTATTTGTTTGCAGTAGGAACTCTGTACGCAGCATGCTGACTGTTTGGTGAAAGGGGACGTCACCGTGCTAGGCTGAGCTAGCTGCAGAACGGTGTGTTCCACTACACATCCTTTCAGTTTCATGCTTATTCCAAAATGGCCACTTAACATTCAGTCAAACACTCTACGTTATCTCTTCAATAAGAAAGAAGGAAGTTCAACTGTCCAACCTATCAAATTAATCCTAACCCTCAGCTTCCCTCCTTTACTGCACATATCCTTCTCGTACCTGATTCGGTGTATGAGAAGTATCCCACCCCCCTCTGAAACGGTCCCTGTGGATCACAAATCTTCAATGTGGAATTCCAACCATATATTCTACAGTATACATTCCAGTCTATAAAGTATGTAGTGTTTGTCTGTCTCTCTCAGACCTCTGACTCCAGACTAGAGACTTTTCCCCAGGGCCGAGTCACACAGGGTCTGTCCTCAGACCTCAACCCTACCAAGCCCTCTCCTCTCTGGGGCTCTATGTCCGGATCCTGGGCCCCTCCATAGGCTCCATACAGACTGTCCTGGTACAACAACCCCCTCTGACTTCGACAGCCACCTCCACAGGCCAGGAGCTGGCATACAGGGCTGGGGATACGGTATGTACCGGGGCTGGGGTGGTTGCTGGACGCCGGGGAATGGGTCTGGAAGTTGAGGGGGCTGTGGTATAGAGGCAGCCCAGGGTAGGAGGTTAGATAGTCATTGTACTGTCTGCTGAGCAGGCTGGTGGTTCTCCGGACCACCCCCAGGCCTACCCCACCTCCCCCTCCCTGGCCCCCCAGCACGGCCTCCCTGTAGGTGGGGAGGTGGGTGGAGTGTGAGTGCCGCAGCTTCTTACGTGAGTTTCCTTTCCTCTGGTCCTGCCTTATATGAAGATAGGCATGTTGGCGGGGTGAGGCGGCAGGATAGCATAGGTTGTTCCGGAACGGGGTGGGGTTGTAGAGTTTAGTGGGAGTTTCTTGGTCGACCATGACGCGGGGAAATAAGTCTGGTAAAGCAGAATGTGATTGGCTATCGAGGGATGTAGGCGGAGTATCGTCCGGCTGGCGAATCTGCTCGCTGCCCCAGGTGGCTCGAAGGAAAGATGGCCGTCGGTGGCGCCGCCGTCTGCCTGCTAGGACGAGCTCCTCCAGAGGAAGAGGCCAGGAGCCACCGCATCCCTCTTCCCCAGGACAGAGCACCGCTCCTGGGTACAGGGAGTCAGGCATGTGGGGCGAGACATGGTTTTCCTGGAGGTGGTTGGCCCGGAGTTCAGCCAGGCACACCGTCTTCTCCTCCCTGCGCCGCCTCCTCTGTCCTCCTCCTCTTCCTGTCTCCCCTGAGAGGAGGCTCTTGCTCCTCCTCTTCCTCTTGGAGGGCTCTGTGTGGGGGGGATGGGAGACAGCAGAGGGTGGGTGAGAGGAGAGGTAGATGTCTGGGAGCTGGAGCTCACTATAGGGGATGAAGGGAGAGCGGGGGTGGGAAAGGTGTTGGGGTTCCACATAGAGCCTACCTGTGGAGGGGTGAGGATAAGAAGAGAGGCGGTCCCCCCCAGCCAGGTCAAGGTGAGGGCAAATGAGACTAGAAACAGGAAGTGGCCTGTCGTAGAGAGAAGAAGTACGAGCCGGGAGCGTGTATCGTAGCGGTGTGGGTCTCGCCAGCCCCCTCTGCTGGTTCACAGATGTCACTACACCCAGCGTGCAGTATTGTGGGCTGAGGGGGCGCTCGGGGGGCAGGTGTGTATTCTCTGTGACATAAGCGAACCCTCCCGGGACTGTTTCCGTGGTGCCTTGCTGCGGAATGTGGACTGGCAGGCTGCCGCCATGGCGTCCCCAGTGTTCTATGGTCTTGGAGGCGTGGTCCAGTGAGGTCTCGACTTGGGCGGAGTTAACCAGGTCCTTAGCAGTGCGTAGCATCTTGAGCATGTTAGCCTGGGCATAGTTAGCTGTCAGGTCTGGGTTGGCCAGGTTAGGGAGGTCTGGTTCCTCCACCCCGTTGAAGCAACTGTAGATACCCTGGGAGATGGAAGAGAGGGAGGGAGGGGAGAGGGAAAGTAGAGGATGGGAGAGATGAGAGAGAGAGAATACATGATCTACTACATGTCAAATTCAGTAGAAGCCCTGTAGAGAGATCTAGCTCAAAAGTTAAACCTCACAAAGAAAGTCATTCGATTCAACAGATTTTGCCAGTTTGGACAAATGCTGAACACACACAGACTTGCTGAGCAAATAGTATCAAACTGCAAACAGAGAGCTGAGTCCCCTGACTGCACCGTTCACAGTCGACTGAAAAACTGACAAAGCCTAATTTAATTTGGCCCTCAGGGGCCCCCGTAGGGATTAACTATCAGATAGTAATTTAGCTGCTAATCTGATAAACCATGATACAGGTACAACACTGCAATTACACACTGTTAGCAGAGCGTGGACACACACATACACACGTGAGATTGCCTAGTCACTTTTACCCCTACCTACATGTACATATTACCTCAACTATATTACCTCAACTACCTGCACAGTGACTTGCTACCGGTACTCCTTGTATTTGGCCTCGATATTGTTATTTATTGTATTACTATTTCATATTTTTATTTGCTCATTTATTTAATGGTAAAAGTTTACACCGGTTGTATTAGGCGCATGTGAAACATAAAATCTGATTTAATGAATTGAGTCCATAGACTTTAGGCTGGGAATGTTTTTCACATTCGTTCCCTCCTTCTGCCTCTCCTACAAACACGCACTTATCACATAGATTGGTTGTTGATTAACACTAATGTTGAGCTGGAATTAAAACCGTGGTTTGTGCTCATTAAAACTATTGTTCTGCAGATGATAATGTAGTCATAGGAATTATACGTGGGGTAAACAGCAATAAGAGCTCATATCAGGAGTTACTCATTCACCACACATCATTAACTCTTATATGAGTTGTGTTCTCTCTCTCGCTTTCTCTCGCTTTCTCTGCATCGCTCTCTCTCTCTCTCTCTCTCTCTCTCTCTCTCTCTCTCTCTCTCTCTCTCTCTGTATCTCTATCTCTGAATCTCTCTCTCTCTCTCTCTCTCGCTTTCTCTCGCTTTCTCTGCATCTCTCTCTCTCTCTCTCTCT
>NC_034193.2:12462298-12507298 GCF_002021735.2 Oncorhynchus kisutch
GTATCTCTCTGTTTAATGGTTTCTCTCTCTGTATCTCTCTGTTGAATGGTTTCTCTCTCTGTATCTCTCTCTGTTTATTGGTTTATCTCTCTGTATCGCTCTGTTTATTGGTTTATCTCTCTGTATCTCTCTGTTTATTTGTCACTCCCTGGCCTTAGCATTCTGTGTTTTCTATATTATTGTGGTTAGGCCAGGGTGTGACATGGGTGATTATGTGTTTGTCTTGTCTAGAGGTTTTTGTAGATTGATGGGGTTGTGGTCAGTGTAGTATTCTAGGTAAGTCTATGGTTGCCTAAAGTGGTTCTCAATCAGAGGCAGGTGTTTATCGTTGTCTCTGATTGGGAACCATATCTAGGCAGCCATATTCTTTGGGTATTTGGTGGGTGATTGTTCCGTCTCTGTGTTTTGCACCAGTTAGGACTGTTTCGGGTTTTCCACGGTATCATCTTTCATTAAAGATGTTTATAAATAACCACGCTGCATTTTGGTCCTCCTCTCCTTCCCAGGAAGAAAACCGTTACATTATTGGTTTCTCTCTCTGTATCTCTGTTTAGTGGTTTCTCTTTCTCTCTGTCTCTCTCTGTTTATTGGTTTCTCTCTCTGTTTATTGGTTTCTCTCTCTGTATCTCTCTGTTTATGTCATGCGTGCTCCTTCTCCAGCCTCTAGGTCACCAGGCTGCTCGTTATGGCGCACACCTGTCACCATCGTTACTCGCATCAGCGCATTATGACACTCACCTGGACCTTGATTACCTTTCCTATATATATGTCACTCCCTTTGGTTCCTTCCCTATATATGTCTCTCCCTTTGGTTCCTTCCCCATATATGTCTCTCCCTTTGGTTCCTTCCCCAATATATGTCTCTCCCTTTGGTTCCTTCCCCATATATGTCTCTCCCTTTGGTTCCTTCCCCATATATGTCTCTCCCTTTGGTTCCTTCCCCATATATGTCTCTCCCTTTGGTTCCTTCCCCATATATGTCTCTCCCTTTGGTTCCTTCCCCATATATGTCTCTCCCTTTGGTTCCTTCCCCATATATGTCTCTCCCTTTGGTTCCTTCCCCATATATGTCTCTCCCTTTGGTTCCTTCCCCATATATGTCTCTCCCTTTTGGTTCCTTCCCCATATATGTCTCTCCCTTGGTTCCTTCCCCTATATTGTCTATCCCTTTGGTTCCTTCCCCATATATGTCTCTCCCTTTGGTTCCTTCCCCATATATGTCTCTCCCTTTGGTTCCTTCCCCATATATGTCTCTCCCTTTGGTTCCTTCCCCATATATGTCTCTCCCTTTGGTTCCTTCCCCATATATGTCTCTCCCTTTGGTTCCTTCCCCATATATGTCACTCCCTTTGGTTCCTTCCCCATATATGTCACTCCCTTTGGTTCCTTCCCCATATATGTCACTCCCTTTGGTTCCTTCCCCATATATGTCACTCCCTTTGGTTCCTTCCCCATATATGTCACTCCCTTTGGTTCCTTCCCCATATATGTCACTCCCTTTGGTTCCTTCCCCAGGCGTAATTGTTTCAGTTTCCTGGTTGTACGTTGGTCATGTTTCTTGTTTTGTATTCTGTTTTGTTTAAAGACAAAATCACTCGCTTTCTGAACTTGCTTCCTGACTCTCAGCGCACATCGTTACAGTTGATCTGTTCCTGTATTTCTCTCTGTTTCTCTGTTTCTCTCTGTTTCTCTCTCTCTGGATCTCTGAAACAAAATGTGTCGCTTGTAATTTTCGTCTTCTGTGATTATGCTTAAGAATAGCGAGCTGAATGTGTGTGGTTGTCACGCCCTGACCTTAGAGATCCTTATTTATTCTCTGTTTGATTAGGTCAGGGTGTGACTCGGGTGGGAGAATCTGTTTTCTATTTCTTTGTTGTTTTTGCCAAGTGTGGTTCCCAGTCAGAGGCGGCTGTCTATCGTTGTCTCTGATTGGGGATCATATGTAGGTTGTCATTTTCCGTTTGGGTTTTGTGGGGTGTTTTCCGTTTAGTATCTGTGCCTGACGGAACTGTTCGCTTTCGTTTTTGTATTCGTTATTTTTGTTTGAGTGATTCTTGACAATAAAGGACATGAACACTTTCCACGCTTGGCTTTGGCTCTACCTTACAACGACGAGCATTACAGTGGTGTATGCGATGAGTGTGGTGTGTGTGTGTACGTGTGTCTTTGTGTTCACATATGTAAGCTATTGAATGACAGGGATAATATTTGACAAGATGAGCTACAAGAGAACAGTTATCAGGATAGATGGATTGGTGGACGACTCGGGGATTGATTAACTGTCCTACCTTCTTGTCAGACAGTCCAGACACAGTGTCTATGTACTGCTCCTGGATCATGAAGGCAGCCAGGTTGGCGGTGTAGGAGGCCAGGAAGATGACCGCGAAGAAGGCCCACACCAGCACCATGATCTTACTGGTGGTTCCTTTAGGGTTCTCGATGGGGACTGAGTTATTGAACACGATGCCCCAAAGCAACCACACTGACTTCCCTATGGTGAAGGTAGGACCTCCTGCCGCTGGGGGGTGGGGGGAGGGGGGGGGGGGGGGGGTTGGAGGCAGGAGGAGAGGGGGGAGGTGTTTGGTTAATATACTCATTGTATCATAACAGTATCATTAGCAGATGTACAATATACATCCATGTTATTGATGTTTGTAATGAAACAGACGTCCATGTTATTGATGTGTGTAATGAAAAATACATCCATGGTATTGATGTGTGTAAGGAAACATATGTTCATGTTATTGATGTGTGTAATGAAACACACGTCCATGTTATTGATGTGTGTAATGAAACACACGTCCATGTTATTGATGTGTGTAATGAAACACACGTCCATTTTCCTATACTGTTGATGGCTGTATCATGCATTTCCAATTAGCTTGTTTGTACAGCCCCTTACTAGACCTAATAGAATTTTTACCTTTTCATCTCTCTATCACGTTTCCATTCATAGGTTGTTCCCTATCCCATCATTCAACCCAGCAGCAGCACTGAACACAGCATCATTAGCAATCCTCTCAGCATTAGACTAGTCACTGAAGGGTTTGCCGTTAGCCTGCCTCTAGCTGTGTGTCGTGTTGGGTAACACAGTGTTAGCCACTAGCCTGCCTCTAGTTGTGTTGTGTTTGGTAACACAGTGTTAACTGCTAGTCTGCCTCTAGTTGTGTGTTGTGTAACACGGTGTTAGCCACTAGCCTGCCTCTAGTTGTGTTGTGTAACACGGTGTTAGCCACTAGCCTGCCTCTAGTTGTGTTGTGTTGGGTAACACAGTGTTAGCTGCAAGTCTGCCTCTAGTTGTGTGTCGGTGTTGTGTAACACAGTGTTAGCCACTAGCCTGCCTCTAGTTGTGTGTCATGTAGTGTAACACAGTGTTAGCCACTAGCCTGCCTCTAGTTGTGTTGTGTAACACAGTGTTAGCCACTAGCCTGCCTCTAGTTGTGTTGTGTTTGGTAACACAGTGTTAACTGCTAGTCTGCCTCTAGTTGTGTGTTGTGTAACACGGTGTTAGCCACTAGCCTGCCTCTAGTTGTGTTGTGTTGGGTAACACAGTGTTAGCTGCAAGTCTGCCTCTAGTTGTGTGTCGTGTTGTGTAACACAGTGTTAGCCACTAGCCTGCCTCTAGTTGTGTTGTGTAACACAGTGTTAGCCACTAGCCTGCCTCTAGTTGTGTTGTGTAACACAGTGTTAGCCACTAGCCTGCCTCTAGTTGTGTTGTGTAACACAGTGTTAGCTGCTAGCCTGCCTCTATCTGTCTGTCGGTCGTATTGGGGAACACAGACTCAGCCCATTCATCTTTGCCAGCTTGGAGAAGCCAAATCCATCTCCATCAGATTAGCCTAGTGACAAACACTAATTAAACCAGGAAGTGACCTTTCAGACCGCGAGACGAGAGCGGGCTCTGGCAGCTCGGCATGCTGGGATTGATTAGCCGTCTTTGTTGAGTGCAGTGCTATACCCCACTCTCCCAGGGACTCTCGGGGTCTGGCATTCTGTGTCAATACCTGCCTAAAACCACTTTAAAACTCTTGGCACCTAGCTTCTGTTTCTAGTATGTAGGACACAGCCGTTTCCCATACTAATGTAGCCGATAAACAACTCTCACTATCCTGTGTTTGTGTGAATAAGCAGTGTTTTATTTTATTATTATAATTATTGATTATTTTAGGGGGTAGATCAGCTTTAATATCGCAGATAGATTGTAGCTTCCATCAATGTAATTGTCTGCATCATTTCCAATCCCCCATATATATTTTGTGTAAATATGTATATAAAATATGCTTTTAAAATATATTTTATTTTCTTATTTTCACCTAACCCTACCACCCCTCTCATACACTTCCCTGTGTTTGGGTGAATAAGCAGGGTTAATGACCAGCTGAGTTTCAACCCAAGTCTCCTGTGTGAGCCCTCGGCGCTACAGCCAGGGTAGCAGCAGCTGTGCCACAACTCACCTTTAGCGCTGACCAAGCTGCGGTTGTAGCCGACAGGACTGAAGTACTCGAACACGAATACGGTCACAGCTACCACGGTCAGGCACATTACAAACATCATCACCCACACCGCTGGGCTATAGGGCTCTGGGAGAGAGGAGGAGAGACAAGGAGGAGGGAGAGAGAGAGCGGGATCTTGCTTTTTATGTCATTTGGACTGGCCAATGATGGCTAATAATGTCACCAGGTATAGTATCTACAGAAAACTTAAAGAAGGTCATAGGATTGTTCATCCATTGCTTTGGTTGTCGTATAAGCTTGTCTACTGCCAGGCTCAAACAAAGCAATTATACATACTGAGCAGCTCAGGGAGAGAAAAGGCAGAGATAAAAATGACTCATTTTAACATGGGAACGCCAACTTGTTTTCATTTTGATTTGGTTGTTTCAGGGTTTATGTATGATGTAGTTGTATCTGCAGGATAAATCGAAAGTTACCTAAAACGGAAACAGACCACTGAGACAGAATCCAGTAAAGTAGGCCAAACACAAACACACACACAAACACACACACACACACACACATGCACTGAGCGTTGCCATGGGAGCTAGCTGTCATGCTGCTTCCGTGAGGAGAGGCATCATGGCCGGCGATCCAGGTAAATCACTGTTTGACACAGATCTAAGATCAGACTATACTCCCAATATTATAATGTTAACTATTGGAGTACTAACACTAAACTTACCTCAGATCAAATGATATTTACATAATATAAAGACAATCAATCAATGAATCAATCCAACTATCTCACCGAGGAAGGCGGAGGGGGAGACAGTCCCATTGCTACGGGCAACCATGACGCTGATGCCGGTCTCGACGAATGGCACGGAGAAGTCGATGATCTCAGAACGCTCCTCATTTATGGTGAGAGAACCTATGGCCATGTCTGCTTTCCTGTAGAACACCTGGGAGAGAGGGAGGAGAGGGGGTGGAATCAGACGGGGGGGGGGGTGATACATCTTTACATCATACAACTTAAAACATGATCTACTGTGCTTCATCCCTCTGTCAATGTAAGAATTGCACATTATAGCATTTTTTTCTCTCTCTTGCATTACCTCAACATGTATCAAATGGCACTGAGCCTCTGGGCATGGGGACGCAGGCAGGGATGATGTCATGAAGAACACCTGTTCAGGTGTACGCCTTTAGGATGCGACTGTGTTTGATGTGTCTTCAGCACCATATGAACATGCATGTTTTCACACACCATTAACCCAGATACAATCAACCATCAAAGAGATGCTGTACACCTACCCAGTCTACCTCTGACCACTGCCTCTCTCCTGGTCCCAACAAACACACAGATTTAGGAGTAGAAGCTCTGGAGCTGTTCACAGGGGAAGTTAATTTATCTTCCAATTGTTATCTTCCTGCCTGGGATTTCAACCAGCAACCTTCCAGCTACTGGTCCGCCTCTCTAGCCTCTAGCCACCGCCTCTGTCCTGTAACGTCCTACATTACTGGGAGGGTTTGGTGCTGGAGTTCCTCTCACCTCTCCGATCATGCCGTTCCAGATGCCGCTGATCATCTTTCCATGTTTCCCGTTAGTGACCAGGTAGAGGTCGTAGGAGAACTTGATGGTGCGAGACAGCTTCTTCAGAATGTCTATGCAGAACCCCTTACAGCACAGCTTGGTGTAGGGCTCCGAGTGACCCACAAGACTGTAGGGAGAGGAGGAACACACACACACACACTGAACAGAACGTATGTGACGAACAGTAAGTTTTAGGAGAAAGAAGAGCAACTGTTAATTGACCTGATAGTTCCTCTAATTGACCTGTTAAACAGCAGTAGCTCTGTGAGACCGATGAGATCAACAAGCTAAACAGCAGCAGAGCAGAGGAGGGAGGAGTCTGTACTAACGACTGGGAATCAAGGACCTGGTCTGCAGACAGGAAAGACAACAGGAAATCGGTATCCCTGAGACACTCACTCACTCACACACGCACACACACACACACTTAGTGCAGTCTGAGTGCCTGAGACAGACTCTAAACACAGGGAATTATGGTGTTTGGTGAAACACTGACACACACGCACACAGAGAGCAGTGATGATCTGTCACCTCCAGCCTCCCCTCGACCCCACTGTCTAATGATGTGTAGGTAGAGGGGGAGGACAGAGAGAGAGAGGGATGAATAGAGAGAAGGATGGTTGTTGTTAAACCTAGAGTAAATAGTTCTGTCCTTGTCTCCTTCGTCTCACCTTCGTCTCACTAGCTGCCTTGGCTAAACGCTGTAGGTTAAGAGCAATGAGTCAGGGTGTGTGTGTGTGCGTGTGCGTGCGTGTGTGTGTGTGTGTGTGTGTGTGTGTGTGTGTGTACGTGTTTTACTATACTTGTGGGGACTTCGAAATGCCCCCAAAAAAAATATTTGACCAACTTTGACCACAAGGTCAAATGCTATTTATAGTCATTTAGGGTTAAGGTTAGAATTAGTGATAGGGTTAGAATTAGGGTTAGGGTTAGGAGCTAGGGTTAGTTTTAGGGTTGGGGTTAGGGTTAGTTTTAGGGTTGGGGTTAGGGTTGGGGTTAGGGTTAGATTTAGGTTTAGGGTTAGGGTTAGGAGCTAGGGTTAGTTTTAGGGTTGGGGTTAGGGTTAGTTTTAGGGTTAGGGTTAGGAGCTAGGGTTAGGGTTAGGAGCTAGGGTTAGGGTTAGGGTTAGGTTTAGGGTTAGGATCAAGGTTAGGTTTTTGGGTTAAGATTAGGGTTAGGGTTAAGTTTAGGGTTAGGGGTAAGGAACTAGAGTTAGTTTTAGGGTTAGGTTAAGGAAATTAGGATTTTGAATGGAACTGAATGTCCCCACAAGGTTAGCTGCACAAGACTCTGTGTGTGTGTGTGTGTGTGTGTGTGTGTGTGTGTGTGTGTGTGTGTGTGTGTGTGTGTGTGTGTGTGTGTGTGTGTGTGTGTGTGTGTGTGTGTGTGTGTGTGTGTGTGTGTGTGCGTGTGTGCACACACGCACACACATACCCCCAACGGTTAGCGATGTCTCCATTCTTCCCTGAAACAACAGGAGTATAAAACGATGTGCCCAGAGGAAGGAAGAGAGAAATCTAGAGCTGCGAGGGAGGAAGAGAAAATAATGGGGAAGGAATCTTGAGAATGAATGTTTCAGTGAGGAGTTTGCCAGTGGTGTACCCACTAATTCCTGGCCCTAACTATGCCTGCAGTGCTGCACTTGAACTTACTGCCAATACAATACAACTCTCATGAACTCTGTGCATCCAGGTAGCCACTACATTACAGTAAGATATCCACACATAGATAAGTTAGGATTCCACCCAGACAAAGCATCAAACAGCATGTAGAATCACACAGCAGCACTCTAACTGCTAACCCATAGTCAGTACTGATAGTGCCTTATAACTGTGCCTTATCCTACCCTCACTTAATGGACTTCAGTTATCTTGCCAATGAGACCAGCCACTGTCCAAAAAAAAAGAGGCGTTTTAATGTTTAAAAAACCTTTCAATTACATCAAACATCTGCTACGGAGAATAGCTGTGTCACCAACATACAGTATGATTAACTGGTTAACCTCCTCTACTTTGCATTCATTAACTCTCCTTTCTCCTTATCTTGCTCACGCTCTCTTTCTCTCTCTCTCTTTCTCTCTCTCGCTCACACTCTCTCTCTCTGTTTTTCCCTAGTAGCCCGGGAGTGTTGATTGCAACCCAAGCAGGGTGGGGAGGGAGAGAGAGACAGAGAGAGAGAGAGGAGGGAAAGAGAGAGAGAAACAGAGAGAGGAGGGAAAGAGAGAGAGAGAGGGTTGTGTTGTTTCTATCCTACCATGATAGATGTGCCAGCGTTGGCAGATAAATCTTCTTTACGGCCAATCAATGTGCCATCGCACTCAACCCCTCTCCCCACACATCTTTCCACCATTAATATGCCACACTGACACACAAACACATGCACACGCACGCACACAAACACACTTCCATTAATATGCCAGCAGTGTTATGTTGTGAAGGGATTCAAGTCTTGCACCAACAAACACACACACAGTGGATCCATCATTGATGTGTGACTCATGGGAATGTCAAAGGGACGTACAGCAGGTATATTACAGGTGTGTAAAAGATGTCATGGTTGTATTATGGTTGTCTTGTGGTTGTCTTGTGGTTGTCTTGTGGTTGTACTGTGGTTGTACTGTGGTTGTCTTGTGGTTGTATTATGGTTGTCTTGTGGTTGTCTTGTGGTTGTACTGTGGTTGTCTTGTGGTTGTACTGTGGTTGTCTTGTAGTTGTACTGTGGTTGTCTTGTGGTTGTACTGTGGTTGTCTTGTGGTTGTACTGTGGTTGTATTATGGTTGTCTTGTGGTTGTACTGTGGTTGTACTGTGGTTGTCTTGTAGTTATACTGTGGTTGTCTTGTGGTTGTCTTGTGGTTGTACTGTGGTTGTCTTGTGGTTGTACTGTGGTTGTCTTGTGGTTGTACTGTGGTTGTATTATGGTTGTCTTGTGGTTGTACTGTGGTTGTACTGTGGTTGTCTTGTAGTTATACTGTGGTTGTCTTGTGGTTGTCTTGTGGTTGTACTGTGGTTGTCTTGTGGTTGTACTGTGGTTGTATTATGGTTGTCTTGTGGTTGTCTTGTGGTTGTACTGTGGTTGTCTTGTGGTTGTACTGTGGTTGTATTATGGTTGTCTTGTGGTTGTCTTGTGGTTGTACTGTGGTTGTCTTGTGGTTGTACTGTGGTTGTCTTGTGGTTGTACTGTGGTTGTACTGTGGTTGTACTGTGGTTGTCTTGTGGTTGTACTGTGGTTGTACGTGTGTGTGTATGTGTGTGTGTGTGTGTGTGTGTGTGTGTGTGTGTGTGTGTGTGTGTGTGTGTGTGTGTGTGTGTGTGTGTGTGTGTGTGTGTGTGTGTGTGTGTGTGTGTGTGTTTGTGTGTGTGTGTGTGTGTGTATGTATGTATGTATATATATATATATATAAAAACGTCCTGGTCTCAAAATGTACCATCCAGTATGTGCTTACCAGATATGTGCAGGCTGTTGTGTGAGCATAAATCTGCAATTTGCATGTTGTTTTGTGTTTGAGTGAGTGAGTGCGTGCATACCTCTCGGTGCGGTTGGACTGGCGTCGGCAGGGCACGGTGTTGCGTACACAGGTTCCCGTGTCGGGGTCCACGTTCTCTACGATGACGAAGGGCCTCTCCTCCAGAGTGGCTACCGTCAGGTGGCGATCATCTGATACCGGCTCGAGGAAACTACCATATCGAGGCCACACCGGATAACGCACCTGGAGGATACCCCGCTCTAATGTCCCCACCTGGGGGGAGTGGGGGGGGGGGGGGTAGCGAGAGAGAGAGAGAGGGAGAGAGAGGTTGAGAGTTTGAGAGGTAGAGGAAGATAGAGGTTGAGGTAGATGTTGAGGTAGAGGTAGAGGTAGAGGTTGAGAGAGAGAGAGAGAGAGAGAGAGAGAGAGAGAGAGAGAGAGAGAGAGAGAGAGAGAGAGATGGCAGAGTTAGAGATATAGAGGGAGAGAGTAGGAAGAGAGAGGGACAGAAAGAGTAGGAGGAAGAGTCCATGAAAGTGGATTAAACTCAGTGCTGTAGATCTGAGACAGTCTGATCCAGGATTGTGACCCAGAGCCGAGCTCCAGAGGACACAATGATCCCCCGTTAAGAACCTGCCCTCGCTTAACCCTATTGGGGCTCCATTTGTCACCCAGCATCCCGTCCCTGGAGCTCCCCACTCCATCCCCCCAGTCATAGCTCTGCTGATTTGTACACAGCAAATTCTCCAGGGTCAAATCAAAACTGAGAATGTTAGATGAACACTGAAAGTGTGGACCTGTATAGCACTGGAAAGTGTTAAATGAACATTGAAAGTGTGGACTTGTATAAACACTGGAAAGTGTTAAATTAACACACTACTTAGTGTAAAACCTTATTTCCCAGAATGCCTTTTCGAGCTAATTGTAGAGTTACCACCCAGGACAGTATTTGTTAGTGACAGAGACATCAGTGTTGCATTAATCACTTGCTTGTCCTTGGGACATTACCAAGTGAGATCCTGAGCGAATATGTTATTTTGTAGGTCTTATAATTTAACACAACACAATATATATTTCATAAGGCCTTATTTATTTTATTATATATATTTTTTTAACCCCCTTATTCTCCCCAATTTTGTGGTATCCAATTGTTAGTAGTTACTATCTTGTCTCATCGCTACAACTCCCGAACGGGCTCGGGAGAGACGAAGGTCGAAAGCCATGCGTCCTCCGAAACACAACCCAACCAAGCCGCACTGCTTCTTAACACAGCGCGCATCCAACCCGGAAGCCAGCCGCACCAATGTGTCGGAGGAAACACCATGCACCTGGCGACCTGGTCAGCGTGCACTGCGCCCTGCCTGCCACAGGAGTCGCTAGTGCGCGATGGGACAAGGATATAGCCTGCTCGCCAAGACTGTTATCGCACATTACATATTCTAATAAATACAAAAATACTTCATTTTTTTAGATATTGCAACAAAGTGGTTACTATTAGGGCTGTGGCGGTCACAAAGTTAATTAACATAAACACATTTAGCCTCTCATGGCTTCCATTTTAAAAACTAATATATCCATATAATATAGTCTACACCTTTACAATACATCCATTATTTATTTTAGACAGGTCTAAGGAAGCATGACATGAAGAAAATGTAGTCTATTTCAGAAGAACAGAATAGCTTACTCTGAGTTGGGCCTATGTTAGGCCCTGATCTGGCTATGCCAAATGGCTGTGGGCTACACTGGTTCATTTAGCAGACAAGATTTGCTTAGAATTCCGTGGCATTATTTTATAGTATGAAGAATACAATTAAACGAAGCTGAATAAAATATAAATATTGGCTGCAAATTATTTGAGGGTTTGCACATGTTGCTATTCTGTGTTGAGCTGTTAACGAAGAAACAGGTACTCCTATAACTCCTATAGAGACAGAGTTATTAATGCAACTTTAGTTGTTCTACAAACGTTGGGCCTTATGTTTTGATTTTTAATACATTGTCAGGCTGCATGATGAAAGACTAATGATGATTTGAAAAAAAGTTGCTTGAAAGGCATGAGCTCTGCTTTGTTTTTTTGAGCAGGCTGCACACACTCCAATAGTCTCTCATTCACAATTTGACAAGCACTTTATAATGCCTCGAATTTCACGGTGGCATCCCCTTTGTGGTGGTAACGTGGTAATGCACACACAAAAAAAATCCATGCCTTTTGCAGCCCGGAGCGCTGCGTTGTGCCCTTCTCCCCGAGTGTGCTGCGCAATCGGAAGCGCCTCTCGCTCACATGGCTCTGTCACGTGATCATTCTCACAGGCTACAAATGAAGACACATCAGGGACGCAACTTCGCTCGTCTTTATCCAATTCCGAGGCGCATATTGGAAGAATTGTCCACTTTTACTTTTCGTCAGCCAACAAGATGAGTAGGACAAACGAAAAGCAATAGCCTATTTAAATCTACTATCCCTCATAGTACAAAAGTCGAACCTATTCTATTCTGTATGAGAAATACATATCCCAAACATAATCTGGGACAGTTGTGGGATGTGAGAGATCCCAAATTAATACAACCACTAGCATGACATAAACGTTTATGAAATGTGGATGACACAACAGATCAGAATGTTTTGCTTAAAATGTTTGATAAACTGTTAGGCTATTTCTTCACATTATAAGCATAGCAATGTGCACATGGTAGCAGGCTATAAACGCGAATGTTCCATCAGCGGAAAACACAACTTCCATATGTTGTAAAAGTGCATTCTTATGGTGAAAATTATCTTCCCCCAATTTGAAACTTAAGCGCTGCTTATACATTTGAAGTCGGAAGTTTACATAAACTTAGGTCAGAGTCATTAAAACCTGTTTTTCAACCACTCCACACATGTCTTGTTAAACAAACTATCGTTTTGGCAAGTCGGTTAGGACATCTACTTTGTGTCATTTTTCCAACAATTGTTGGAAAGTCATTTTTCCAACAATTGTTTACAGACAGATAATTTCAATTATAATTCACTGTATCACAATTCCAGTGGGTCAGTAGTTTACACACACTAAATTGACTGTGCCTTTAAACAGCTTGGAAAATTCCAGAAAATTTTGTCATGGCTTTAGATGCTTCTGATAGGCTAATTGATATCATTTGAGTCAATTTGAGGTATACCTGTGGATGTATTTCAAGGCCTACCTTCAAACTCAGTGCCTCTTTGCTTGACATCATGGGAAAATCTAAAGAAATCAGCCAAGACCTCCACAAAATTGTAGACCACAAGTCTGGTTCATCCTTGGGAGCAATTTCCAAACGCCTGAAGGAACCATATTCATCTGTACAAACAATAGTACGCAAGTGTAAACACCATGGGACCACGCAGCCGTCCTCCCGCTCAGGAAGGAGACACGTTCTGTCTCCTAGAGATGAATGTACTAAAAGTGCAAATAAATCCCAGAACCGCTCAGCATGGAAGAAACCACTGTTTCAAAACCACCATAAAAAAGCAAGACTATGGTTTGCATCTGCACATGGGGACAAAGATCATACTTTTTGGAGAAACGTCCTCTTGTCTGATGAAACACAAATAGGACTGTTTAGCCCATAATGACCATCGTTATGTTTAGAGGAAGAAGGGGGAAGTTTATCAGGCCGAAGAACACCATCCCAACTGTGAAGCACAGGGGTGGCAGCATCATGTTGTGGAGTTGCTTTGGTGCAGGAGGGATGGGTGGACTTCACAAAGATGATTGCATCATGATGCAGGAACATTTTGTGGATGTATTGAAGCAACATCTCAAGACATCAGTCAGGAAGTTAAAGATTGGTTGCAAATGGGTCTTCAAAATGGACAATGACCCCAAGCATACTCCCAAAGCTGTGGCAAAATGGCTTAAGGACAACAAAGTCAAGGTATTGGAGTGGCCATCACAAAGCCCTGACCTCAACCCTATAGAAAATTTGTGGGCAGAACTGAAAAAGTGTGTGCGAGCGAGGAGGCCAACAATCCTGACTCAGTTACACCAGCTCTGCCAAGAGGAATGGGCCAACATTCACCCAACTTATTGTGGGAAGCTTGTGGAAGGCTACCCGGAATGTTTGACCCAAGTTAAACAATTTTAAAGGCAATGATACCAAATACTAATTGAGTGTATGTAAACTTCTGACCCACTAGGAATGTGATGAAAGAAATAAAAGCTGAATTAAATCCTTCTCTCTACTATTGTTCTGACATTTCACATTCTTAAAATAAACTGACCTAAGGGAATTTTTACTTTGATTAGTGTCAGGGATTGTGAAAAACAGGAATTGTGAAAAACTGAGCTTAAATGGATTTGGCTAAGGTGTATGTAAACTTCCGACTTCAACTGTATATGCCAGTTAGTCTCTATACTCTACACTCTCTATACTTGTAAAGCTGATTAATGTGCTTAATTTTAAGAAGTTATTTGGCTGCTTTAGTTGTGATTACAAACCTTATTAAATATAAGCAATGTGCTTAATATTAGGAAAGTTTAGAAATACATTTCATAGGCTTATTCTATAGAAAGCTGATGGGATCCTCCTCTTTCTATTAGCGGCCATCACTGTTTCTCCCTCAACTGCATAGCCTATATAAATGTTGCACAACATGAGCTCATGGGCTCTCATTAAGTGTTTGATTAGATTTTCAAACACATTTGCATTGATGTCAGAGGGATTAGAGGGACAATAGAGTGCTGAGTACCAGGCAATTAGCAAGTTTGGTAGGCTACTAATGACCATCAGCAGCATCATAGTTTGGAGAAGCCTAATTAACATGACTAAACAGTCACATGGAATTTGACTGCCTTCCTGACTCATGACCAACAGCCCTAGTTACTATCTTATTGGGGAAATCACAGTGAAATTTGCATAGTTTTCTAAGAAATTCATACATTTCTGTAAGCTTCATGAATTCTACAAAAATGGCAGTTTTGACCATGACATGTGATTACAATTCAACAGAACAGATTAACAGGAATGACATTTACTCTCATGGGTGGTCAAAAAAACCTCCCTGAAAGCCATGCCCCTACTAAGCCAAGCAACAAACCAAACTTGCTTTTTTTTAAATGTATAAATAAAGAACTGACCCAATGCCTGCAACCCAGTAGTTGGGTCATTGAAACAACACATATTTGTTGGTGTAAGGCCTCAAAATAAGGCATTATGAAATACATATTGTATTAAATGTTTATATTTTATACAACGGGTTGTTTATTCCTGAATGCTGATTGGTTAAAACCGCATGCCCAGACGGTATCTATTCTACAAGTTACCACTGGCTAAATCTATGACGTTAAAATGCCTATTTACTCTGTTCCATCTGACTGAGCAATCCACTGTCTCATCATTCCAGCGAGGCAACTTGATATACCCTATAAAAAGCATCTAGACATTATCTCACATTTCTTTTAGACTAACATTTCGTTTTCAACAGCCGAGATTTGTCTAAACTTTGCTGTCTGTCTCTCTGAAATTTGCAACATTGTTTCAATATTCAAATTCGATCACCAGATGTCCCATAGTAATGAATGTGTCAGGGTCAGGACGTGACAGAGAGGCAGGCATCTTTTCTCAGCCAGTTGAAATCATGCATCATTTATTTTTATTTTTTCAGCATAATTTTTTATATACATACAAAGAACTATCAATAGAAAACAGGTCAAATTAAATGATGTGCCGCTAGTTTGCTGTCTTTCCAGCTTCAGTTAGAAGTGATTATTGTGTTAGCTGTGTTGTTGGCTAGCTCCTCTGAACAACAGTGTCCTGAGGAGAGAGCACATTAAGCCAGGCAAAATTGTGCCTCATTAGCTAATTGTTACGGATGTATCTAAATAAATTTTGCTAAAAAACAGCTTAAACAAATGCAAATGCAGCTACTTTGCTGTTATTCAGGCTGCACTGTTTGACTTGACTGTAAGTTAGCCATAGTTGGCTAGCTAGCAAGCAAGGGATAAGAACATGGCCAGCCAGTATGGCAATGGAACATTTCGAACCAACAACTGGGTCTCGTCCACAGATACAGAACAAAAAGACTGAACGACTGGGTTGTGTCTATGGCAACCGAACTGATAGATCTGTTCGGTCAACTGGCAACCCCAGAATAGAACAAAACAAATGTCCCACCTTTATTTAACCAGGTAGGCCAGTTGAGAACAAGTTCTCATTTACAACTGTGACCTGGCCAAGATAAAGCATAGCAGTGCGACAAAAACAACAACACAGAGTTACAAATGTACAATCAATAACACAATAGAAAAATCTGTATACAGTGTGTGCAAATGAAGTAAGGAGTTAAGGCAATAAATAGGCCAATAGTTTATATTGTGGTGGTATGAAATAATATGAATAAATTAATCAAAATAACAGTGGTAATGCCCAAGAAGCCAGGGTTCGGAGGCTTTATTGACAGAGTTTGCCAGTCCTCAACTTTGTCTCGGGCCTAAGAACACCCACTCCAGTATTTCCTCCAAACACCAGCTTCTCAAGGATTACTACTTAAGCAATGATGACACATTCATTTGGGAACTTTCTTACTGAAGTCCCCAGGATAGAAAATGGATGTATGCAACAATAATCTATCTGTCAATAATAAATTCAGTCATGTGTGGTAACTCTACAATTCACTCGAAAGGCAAGGCATTCTGGGAAATATGCCAATAAAGCTTGAGTGTTAATTCAACACAGTTTAATGTCTATCCAGGTCCACACTTTCAGTGTTAATGTAACCAACTAGATCTCACAGACTCACGTCAGAATTACACGTTCATCCATGTTTCTCAAATTCAACATTTTGAAATTGTTTTGAAATTTCAAAGTATTTACAGTTAAGTTCAGGCATTAACTCCAAATGTTTAAGGACAGGGTTAAGAGTTTGGGATAGGCTTAAAACAAAAATCTCAAAATCAACTTTTGATCACTGGATTCAAACACCAGAGGCAGATGCTCAGAACTTCAGAAGGATCTGCCTCTGGTCCCAAAGGTTACACATTCAAATCCAGCGATAGAACGTTATTTTTATTCATTTTTGTTTTACGCCTATCCCAAAACATAACCCTTACCTTAACCATTCAGAGTTAATACCTAACCTTAAGATTTCAAACATGCAACCTTTGGCACCAGAGACAGATGCTTACGCCCATCCGCCATTCTCCAATGCCCTAGCAAAACCGAAACCAACTTGAAGGTAACGGTGCTTATTGTTGCCCCTAATGGCCGGTTTCCATCTCATCTCTCGATCTCCTCAGACATGGATGGTTGTCGAATACTGATTTCGAATCACAGGGGCCTGACTGAATGTAACAGGGATGCTGGCCCCATGTTGGCTCCAACGCTTCCCACAGTTGTGTCAAGTTGGCTGGATCTCCTTTGGGTGGTGGACCATTATTGATACAACTGGGAATCACAGGTGGACTGGCTGAATTTAACACAAGGAATTTACTAGGCATATAGCGAAGTACAAATAGCTACAACACTATTGAAGGACCCAGTAGAGTGTAAATAACCCACACTATTGTGTCTGACTCTATGAATCTCAATGCTGTTTTGAACTGTTATGAACCTTTCTCAGGCAGTTTTTTAAAATCAATCACTTTTACAACTCTTATCCCCTTTAAACTTTCTCTATCTTCCCTGCCCCCCTCCCTTTATACTCGCTCTATCTTCCCTTCCCCCACTGGAAAAAATAGGAAAGAAGAGAGGGAAAATAGGATGATGGTTCCCCCTGACTTAGTAAAACATTAGATAGGATGATGGTTCCCCCTGACTTAGTAAAACATTAGATATGATGATGGTTCCCCCTGTCTTAGTAAAACATTAGATAGGATGATGGTTCCCCCTGACTTAGTAAAACATTAGATATGATGATGGTTCCCCCTGTCTTAGTAAAACATTAGATAGGATGATGGTTCCCCCTGTCTTAGTAAAACATTAGATAGGATGATGGTTCCCCCTGTCTTAGTAAAACATTAGATAGGATGATGGTTCCCCTGACTTAGTAAAACATTAGATAGGATGATAGTTCCCCTGACTTAGTAAAAACATTAGATAGGATGATGGTTCCCCTGACTTAGTAAAAACATTAGATAGGATGATGGTTCCCCTGACTTAGTAAAAACATTAGATAGGATGATGGTTCCCCCTGGCTTAGTAAAAACATTAGATAGGATGATGGTTCCCCCTGTCTTAGTAAAACATTAGATAGGATGATGGTTCCCCTGACTTAGTAAAACATTAGATAGGATGATAGTTCCCCTGACTTAGTAAAAACATTAGATAGGATGATGGTTCCCCTGACTTAGTAAAAACATTAGATAGGATGATGGTTCCCCTGACTTAGTAAAACATTAGATAGGATGATAGTTCCCCTGACTTAGTAAAAACATTAGATAGGATGATGGTTCCCCTGACTTAGTAAAAACATTAGATAGGATGATAGTTCCCCTGACTTAGTAAAAACATTAGATAGGATGATGGTTCCCCCTGGCTTAGTAAAAACATTAGATAGGATGATGGTTCCCCTGACTTAGTAAAATATTAGTGTGTAGTGCTGTCAGTGTGTCAAAAAGAGAGGGTATGAAATGGACATGTCACACCACAAACACATATACACTGAGTAAACCAAACATTAGGAACACCTTAATATTGAGTTGCACCCCTCCACACCCCAACCTCAGAACAGCCTCAATTCGTCGGAAATGGACTCTACAAGGTGTCGAAAGCGTTCCACAGAGATGCTGGCCCATGTTGACTCCAATGCTTCCCACAGTTGTGTCAAGTTGGCAGGATGTCCTTTGGGTGGTGGACCATTCTTGATACACACAGGAAACTGTTGAGAGTGAAAAACCCAGCAGCGGCACCTACTACAATACCTCATTCAAATGCACTTAAATATTTTGTCTTGGCCATTCACCATCTGAATGGCATACATACACAATCCATGTCTCAATTGTGTCAAGGCTTAAAAATCCTTATTTAACTTGTCTCCTCCCCTTCTTCTACACTGATTGACGTGGATTTAACAAGTGACATCAATGAGGGACCACAGCTTTCACCTGGAGTCACCTGGTCAGTCTGTCATGTAAAGAGCAGGTGTTCTTATTGTTTTGTCCAATCAGTGTACAAGTGCCCACTGCCACGCTCTCACTGACGAATGAGCTAGATGACACGGGGCGGTGAATGACTGTGGGAACTCCGGAGCATTGCCAGACTTTGTGTTCGGTCTGCACAGTCACAAAACAGATGCACACAAACACACCTGCCAGCCAGTGGCAGTGATAAAGTAGTCTTGCTGTAGCAGGGCAGGAATAAATGAGTTCAACAGTAACAGTGAGATTACTCTTTGTAGACCTACACCCTCTCTGGCTACCCTTGGGAGACAGGTGTGTGTGTGCGTGTGCGTACCCTTGGGAGACAGGTGTGTGTGTGTGCGTGTGCGTACCCTTGGGAGGCAGGTGTGCGTACCCTTGGGAGACAGGTGTGCGTACCCTTGGGAGACAGGTGTGTGTGTGCGTGTGCGTACTCTTGGAAGACAGGTGTGTGTGTGCGTACCCTTGGGAGACAGGTGTGTGTGTGCGTACCCTTGGGAGACAGGTGTGTGTACCCTTGGGAGACAGGTGTGCGTACCCTTGGGAGACAGGTGTGTGTGAGCGTGTGCATACCCTTAGGAGACAGGTGTGTGCGTGCGTGTGCGTACCCTTGGGAGACAGGTGTGCGTACCCTTGGGAGACAGGTGTGCGTACCCTTGGGAGACAGGTGTGTGTGTGCGTGTGCGTACTCTTGGAAGACAGGTGTGTGTGTGCGTACCCTTGGGAGACAGGTGTGTGTGTGCGTACCCTTGGGAGACAGGTGTGTGTACCCTTGGGAGACAGGTGTGCGTACCCTTGGGAGACAGGTGTGTGTGAGCGTGTGCATACCCTTAGGAGACAGGTGTGTGCGTGCGTGTGCGTACCCTTGGGAGACAGGTGTGTGTGTGCGTACCCTTGGGAGACAGGTGTGTGTACCCTTGGGAGACAGGTGTGCGTACCCTTGGGAGACAGGTATGTGTACCCTTGGGAGACAGGTGTGCGTACCCTTGGGAGACAGGTGTGTGTGTGTGCGTGTGCGTACCCTTGGGAGGCAGGTGTGCGTACCCTTGGGAGACAGGTGTGCGTACCCTTGGGAGACAGGTGTGTGTGTGCGTGTGCGTACTCTTGGAAGACAGGTGTGTGTGTGCGTACCCTTGGGAGACAGGTGTGTGTGTGCGTACCCTTGGGAGACAGGTGTGTGTACCCTTGGGAGACAGGTCTGCGTACCCTTGGGAGACAGGTGTGTGTGAGCGTGTGCATACCCTTAGGAGACAGGTGTGTGCGTGCGTGTGCGTACCCTTGGGAGACAGGTGTGCGTACCCTTGGGAGACAGGTGTGCGTACCCTTGGGAGACAGGTGTGTGTGTGTGTGTGCGTGTGCGTACCCTTGGGAGACAGGTGTGTGTGTGCATGTGCGTACCCTTGGGAGACAGGTGTGTGTGTGCGTACCCTTGGGAGAAGGGCAGGACACCGCCATGGGACATAACAGTACACCACATCATCAGCAACACTGGTAGTTTGTAATTAACCGGATGAAACAATGTAATGATTACATTCAAGTTATTTTGAGGCAGGGCATAAATATGGCAGTGCTGAGTTGGTTGTTTCATGGTCCACACGTACAAACACACACACTCATTCAGTACCTTGTCCCACTGTCTGTCTCTGTTCAAAGCGATGATGACCATGGAAGGGTTTGTCAGGTAACCATCACTATTAAACGACAGGTCCTTACGCTCCCATGTCACGTTCAGCATGTGTCTAGAACACACACAAACAAACACACAAACACACGTTCAGTACGTCTACTGCTACGACAAACACACACACACACACACGTTCAGTATGTCTACTGCTACGACAAACACACACACACACACGTTCAGTATGTCTACTGCTACGACAAACACACACACACACACACAAACACACATTCAGTATGTCTACTGCTACGACAAACACACACACACATTCAGTATGTCTACTGCTACGACAAACACACACACACGTTCAGAATGTCTACTGCTACGACAAACACACACACACGTTCAGAATGTCTACTGCTACGACAAACACACACATACATGTTCAGTATGTCTACTGCTACGACAAACACACACATACATGTTCAGTATGTCTACTGCTACGACAAACACACACATACATGTTCAGTATGTCTACTGCTACGACAAACACACACATACACGTTCAGTATGTCTACTGCTACGACAAACACAGACACACGTTCAGTATGTCTACTGCTACGACAAACACAGACACGTTCAGTATGTCTACTGCTACGACAAACACAGACACGTTCAGTATGTCTACTGCTACGACAAACACACACACACGTTCAGTATGTCTACTGCTACGACAAACACACAGACACGTTCAGTATGTCTACTGCTACGACAAACACACACACACACGTTCAATATGTCTACTGCTACGACAAACACAGACACACGTTCAGTATGTCTACTGCTACGACAAACACGGACACACATTCAGTATGTCTACTGCTATGACAAACACACACATACACATTCAGTATGTCTACTGCTACGACAAACACAGACACACGTTCAGTATGTCTACTGCTACGACAAACACACACACATGTTCAGTATGTCTACTGCTACGACAAACACACACACACATTCAGTATGTCTACTGCTACGACAAACACAGACACACGTTCAGTATGTCTACTGCTACGACAAACACACACACACGTTCAGTATGTCTACTGCTACGACAAACACACACACACACGTTCAGTATGTCTACTGCTACGACAAACACACACACACGTTCAGTATGTCTACTGCTACGACAAACACAGACACACATTCAGTATGTCTACTGCTACGACAAACACACACACATGTTCAGTATGTCTACTGCTACGACAAACACACACACATGTTCAGTATGTCTACTGCTACGACAAACACACACACATGTTCAGTATGTCTACTGCTACGACAAACACACACACACATTCAGTATGTCTACTGCTACGACAAACACAGACACACGTTCAGTATGTCTACTGCTACGACAAACACACACACACGTTCAGTATGTCTACTGCTACGACAAACACACACACACACGTTCAGTATGTCTACTGCTACGACAAACACACACACACGTTCAGTATGTCTACTGCTACGACAAACACAGACACACATTCAGTATGTCTACTGCTACGACAAACACACACACATGTTCAGTATGTCTACTGCTACGACAAACACAGACACACATTCAGTATGTCTACTGCTACGACAAACACACACACACGTTCAGTATGTCTACTGCTACGACAAACACAGACACACATTCAGTATGTCTACTGCTACGACAAACACAGACACTCAAACACAGAGCGAGGGGGTGTGGCCTCACACTCACCTGAACAGTGTGTTGTTGTCAATGTGTGTAACTGGTGTGTTGCAGTCGCTGTGTCCCTCGGGAACAAACCCCTGATGCCTCTTGAAACTCTCCGCCCCTTTGGCCACTATGGCCACTCCCTCTCTGACCCGCTGCCTCAGGCTCTTCCTCCATTGGTCGGTGATGACGCCAATCACTCCTATGGGGAAGCTGCTAGGTGAAGGGCTCTCTGTGTTGCCCAACGCGAGGGAGGGGAGGATCCAGATGTAGCCAGGCCCCAATAGACCCACCTCCCCTGCTACCTGGAACAGGTACTGGGCCTCTTCATGGGAGCAGTAGGCTACGAGTACCTGGGAATCAATCTAGAGGAAGAGACAGATATGGGAGTGTAGCCAGTATCTAATATTAACCTCTGACATCTAAGCCTATGGAACAGTTATATCACAACCTTTAACCCTTGACATGAATAGACTGCACTCGATAGTGCAAGGGAAGCCAGGCTTCCCTAAAAAAATTAACATAGAAAAATAATAAAAAACATATATTCAATAATTTATCTTTCGTCTCTCTGTGTTTCATAATTGTCCTTCAATTCGCAAGAGGCTGAATATATCTCACCAGAAAAAGCATCCAAGTGAGAGAAAAAGCTCCCCTCTGTCTCTGTATGTGTAGCCCATCTATCTGATGCTGTCTGGTCAAAAAAGAGTATGACAATGTTGCCACCGGTGGCATTGAATGCAAAGGAAGCCAGCGAGCATTTGGCCTCCCTTCATGAAACAATATGAAGTTATAGCCAATCAGTGTTAAGCTTAACTTAGTGAGCTCAACTGTGAATGGTCCTAACCTTCCAAAAAAAGTGTCTAAGGAAGCCAGTCTTCACACCAATCGCATCACATCAAAAGCCAAATGTCATAGAAGAAAAAAATTGAATTGTTACATCTCATTGTGTTGTTGTCCTCCGGTGTCTAGCTAGCTGGATAAAATTGGCCCTTTCCTAAATTAGCCATGGATAGAGATAGGGATTTGGACTTGTGGTTTTACTTAATATCTCCGTACTGGCCAACAATTATAACAGCGATTTTAGTCCAATCATTAATTCATATATTGTATCCCTGGCTTGAGAGGATGGAAGTTCAATATGTAGCTAGATGTAGAAGGCTAATGTTAACTAGCTAATGTTTCCCATGAATGGAAGTTAGACTAGCGAGCAAGCATTTTAGCCAGGTAGTCTAGGACAACAAAAACTAAAATCGTGTACTATATGACAGACTCAAAGAATGTTTCGGCAACATGAAAGAGAGGAGGATGGTATCTCTACAAGCAAGGTGAGTCAACATATTTTTTCGACTTGCAAGCACGCACACACGCATGCCCGCACACGCACACACACACGGACACGCACACACACACACGAGAAATCAGTACCATGGACAGCCACATCATATTTAGCTTACGTTGGTTAGACTAAATCGTTTTTGGTATATTTTAGTTGTCAATGGATTAGACTGAGCAGAGGTGATTTGATGATGTTGAAGTTGAAATGGTGCTGGAATAGTGGAGGCAGCTCCTGTTTTCTTTGCAACTTGCAGTATCTCTCTGTGGTTCCAAATCAATGGTTGTTAAGTAGTCCGAAAATGTCGGAAGCCTTAACTTGCTTGACCATGCTGTAGGTCATGTAACTTTGTTACATACAATATCCTTTGTGGACTTCACCTTACAGAGGTTAATCTCCAGTTTTGTGATGAATCTCTCTCTCTCTCTCTCTCTCTCTCTCTCTCTCTCTCTCTCTCTCTCTCTCTCTCTCTCTCTCTCTCTCTCTCTCTCTCTCTCTCTCTCTCTCTCTCTCTCTCTCTCTCTCTCTCTCTCTCTCTCTCTCTCTCTCTCTCTCTCTCTCTCTCTCTCTCTCTCTCTCTCTCTCTCTCTCTCTCTCTCTCTCTCTCTCTCTCTCTCTCTCTCTCTCTCTCTCTCTCTCTCTCTCTCTCTCTCTCTCTCTCTCTCTCTCTCTCTCTCTCTCTCTCTCTCTCTCTCTCTCTCTCTCTCTCTCTCTCTCTCTCTCTCTCTCTCTCTCTCTCTCTCTCTCTCTCTATATATATATATATATATATATATATACAGTGCCTTGTGAAAGTATTCGGCCCCCTTGAACTTTGCGAACTTTTGCCACATTTCAGGCTTCAAACATAAAGATATAAAACTGTATTTTTTTGTGAAGAATCAACAACAAGTGGGACACAATCATGAAGTGGTTTGACATTTATTGGATATTTCAAACTTTTTTAACAAATCAAAAACTGAAAATTGGGCGTGCAAAATTATTCAGCCCATTTACTTTCAGTGCAGCAAACTCTCTCCAGAAGTTCAGTGAGGATCTCTGAATGATCCAATGTTGACCTAAATGACTAATGATGATAAATACAATCCACCTGTGTGTAAACAAGTCTCCGTATAAATGCACCTGCACTGTGATAGTCTCAGAGGTCCGTTAAAAGTGCAGAGAGCATCATGAAGAACAAGGAACACACCAGGCAGGTCCGAGATACTATTGTGAAGAAGTTTAAAGCCGGATTTGGATACAAAAAGATTTCCCAAGCTTTAAACATCCCAAGGAGCACTGTGCAAGCGATAATATTGAAATGGAAGGAGTATCAGACCACTGCAATTCTACCAAGACCTGGCCGTCCCTCTAAACTTTCAGCTCATACAAGGAGAAGACCAGATCAGAGATGCAGCCAAGAGGCCCATGATCACTCTGGATGAACTGCAGAGATCTATAGCTGAGGTGGGAGACTCTGTCCATAGGACAACAATCATTCTTATATTGCACAAATCTGGCCTTTATGGAAGAGTGGCAAGAAGAAAGCCATTTCTTAAAGATATCCATAAAAAGTGTTGTTTAAAGTTTGCCACAAGCCACCTGGGAGACACACCAAACATGTGGAAGAAGGTGCTCTGGTCAGATGAAACCAAAATTGAACTTTTTGGCAACAATGCAAACCGTTATGTTTGGCATAAAAGCAACACAGCTCATCACCCTGAACACACCATCCCCACTGTCAAACATGGTGGTGGCAGCATCATGGTTTGGGCCTGCTTTTCTTCAGCAGGGACAGGGAAGATGGTTAAAATTGATGGGAAGATGGATGGAGCCAAATACAGGACCATTCTGGAAGAAAACCTGATGGAGTCTGCAAAAGACCTGAGACTGGGACGGAGATTTGTCTTCCAACAAGACAATGATCCAAAACATAAAGCAAAATCTACAATGGAATGGTTCAAAAATAAACATATCCAGGTGTTAGAATAGCCAAGTCAAAGTCCAGACCTGAATCCATTCGAGAATCTGTGGAAAGAAATGAAAACTGCTGTTCACAAATGCTCTCCATCCAACCTCACTGAGCTCGAGCTGTTTTGCAAGGAGGAATGGGAAAAATGTTCAGTCTCTCGATGTGCAAAACTGATAGAGACATACCCCAAGCGACTTACAGCTGTAATCGCAGCAAAAGGTGGCGCTACAAAGTATTAACTTAAGGGGGCTGAATAATTTTGCACGCCCAATTTTTCAGTTTTTGATTTGTTAAAAAAGTTTGAAATTTCCAATAAATGTCGTTCCACTTCATGATTGTGTCCCACTTGTTGTTGATTCTTCACAAAAAAAATTGTGAAAGTTTTATATCTTTATGTTTGAAGCCTGAAATGTGGCAAAAGGTCACAAAGTTCAAGGGGGCCGAATACTTTCGCAAGGCACTGTATATATATATATATATATATATATATATATATATATATATATATATGTGTGTGTGTGTGTGTGTGTGTGTGTGTGTGTGTGTGTTGGACATTTCTTTCTCCTACCTGCTGTAACATGCGTTTGGCGCGGACGTCGCTGGTCCCGATAGACATCTCCAGAGACAGGATATCCTGCAGCCTCCACAGGAAGTAGGAAGTGTCCGTGTAGGAGCGTACATAGTCCACAAATGTCTCGTATCCCGGCAACATGCTTGTGATGACTACAAAGTCTCCCCAGTCATACTCCTCCATCAACTACAATATAGACATTATACTACATATAAATATACAATTATATATCTACATTACATTTTAGTCCACAGCTTTGATGAATATACGATTCTGATTGGCGGAAGGGGGTTCTCTAATTGAACATTACATTTAGATGTAATATTCTATTCCTGTACCTTGAACATGCAGACAATCTGCTGTTCCAGTGATGCACCCATCTGGAGGAACGTGGAACCCTCAGCCTGGAATGGGGTGGGGGGGGGGGGGTGAACACGAGAGAGAATAGGTTGCCAATGATACTGTGCAGTATTCATGTGAGCACACTCACACTCACACCCAAGCACACCAGAGGCACAAGCCCAGACACACACTCTCCTTCTCCTTGACCTCTCTGGTAGACATACTCCACACCCAGAGGAGGTAAATAACGTGTGTTCCATCCTATTGCTGTTACAACAAACACACACACACGCACACGCACGCGCGCACACACACACACACACACACACACACACACACTCACACACACACACACTCTCTCTCTCTCTGTCCTGCTGCCCTGTTTCTGTCAACTTCCTCTGAACTGTAAAAAAAACATTTTAAATAAGTTTTGCTTAAAACCAATTGCTTAATCAGCTTTATTCTGTGAGTTGAATGGACTTCAAAATAGCATTATTGTTGATTCGACTTAAAATTTCAAAGCATCCAGCTGCAATACCATTTCTATTTTGCTCAAGATTGTTCTGTGTGTGAGGTGCATTTTAGAAAAATCTTGTTGAGTAAAATTACAAATTCATGTTTGCGCAAACCACATGTCCACGATATTATTTCCCAGCATGCCGTATTGCAGGTTGATTATCAGAATTGTTTCTTAAAATAATATGAATAAATAATCATTTTTTTTCGGGGTCTGAAATTATTGACACCCTTGATAAAATAAGCAGAAATGACTGTATAAAATAAACAATTCAGATACTGAGCTATATTGTATAATAAGAAACTTTGAAATTATATTATTTTATACTAATACAATTGCTCAGGAAAAATAATGTTGTTTAACAAGTAATATTATACATTTTTTGCAAAAAGGTAGGAGTGAAAATGATTGACACCCCTGTTTTCAATACCTTTCAATACCTCACCTTGACAGGATAACGGCACTGAGCCTTTTTCCTAAATGTTTTATGAGATTGGAGAACACATTGGGAGGGATCTGAGACCATTCATCCATACAGAATCTTTCCAGAGCCTTGATAACCTTCATCTGCTCTTCAACTCAAACGACAGGTTTTCAATGGGTTTCAATTCTGGAGACTAAGATGGCCATTGCATAAGGTTAATTTTGTGGTCAATTAATCATTTATTTCTTTGTCTTTGATGTGCTTGGTGTTATTGTCTTGCTGAAAGATCCATTTGCAGTCAAGTTTCAGCGTCCTGACAGAGGCAACCAGGTGTTTGGGTAAAATATCCTGGTACTGGGTAAAGTTAATGATGCCGTTGACCTTAACAAGGCCCCGGGACCAGTGGAAGCAAAGTAGTCCAATCACATCAACGATCCACCACAGTATTTTACAGTAGGTATGGGGTCATTTCCTTCTCATGCATTCTCATTTCGACTCCAAACCCACCACTGATATGTACGGCCAAAGAGATTTATTTTCATGTCATCTGACCAAAGCACCAGTTCCAATCCAAGTGCCAATGCCTTTTAGCAAACTCCAGGCGTATACATTTGTTGGATGACCTTAAAATAGTTATTTAGCGAAGCACACCATGATCAACTGTATTAGCATTTCCTTGTTTTTAGCATACACACTAAAAACACATGTTTCTGTATAATGCCAAAAGGGTTCTTTGGCTTGTAACCATAGCGAAACCCTTTTCTGTGCTATATGGAACCTTTTTTTTCAAGGTTCTATAAAGAACTATGCTCATGCGGTTCTAAATTAAATGGTGCTTGTATGGTGCTATAAAGAACCCTTTCATATGGTTCTATAATGAACTAAGTTAGACGTTTTTGTAATTTTATCAGTAATTGACCGTATTAATCAACAGTATGGATTACAGTAGCTGTACTGTAAAATGAATTTCAGCAATCAAATTGTGGGCTGCAGTTGCAGCCTATTTGTTATCTTGGCCAAAGGCTGTACAACCAAGTACAGCTCAGGGGTGCCAATAATTTAGTCCATGCCATGTCTTTATTTTCTAAATTAAAATTGTAAACAGTAACAGTTTTGAACAAATTCATTTCTTCCTAATAGAAGGAAAAGAAAGAGAGAAATAAAGAGAGAGATTGTCATTTTTTCCAGTTTTACTTACTTAGCTAGCATATGCAGCTAGCTAATTTAGCCTACTGAAACACCCTGCTTAAAAAGAGGGATGCTATGTTAGCTAGCTGGCTATGACTATCCAACACAACACTGGAACTCTTCCAGGTCAAGGGAAGCTTTTGGTTTTACTCATTTATTGGCACCGAGGCCCGCCGATGTAACTGCTTACTAACTGTACACCGTGATGTTACTGCACGATTGTAGCGGGTTTACTAACGTGTTAGTTCTATTAGCTATGTTGACTAGGAAGTTACTTTAGCTAATATGGGGACAATGAGGTAGGCTGTGTGTAGCGGTTTGGCTTGGAAAGTTTTTTTTGCCTGATCACATACAGCTGATGTACTGTTCATTGAAGTCCACAAACGAAGGGAAGAGGTGAGAGGAGGAGAGCGCATAACGTAGATGTGAGAAGGAATAACGTGGCTGCTATGAAACTGTGATCTGCATTTACACGTGATCAGGGGTGTAATCATTCCGCCGATACTGTTGAAAACATTTCTTTAAACAGCAGCAAACGGAACAAAACAGATAAAAAATACCTGAATTTGTCCAATAGAAACTCTTGTTTGCAACTGTTGGACTAATGATTACACCCTAGATCAGCTAGATGCAGGCAAGAGTGTGCAAGGTGGTATTGAATGTCCCTGTCTGTCCATTTGTCACGGTCTGTCACATCAAATCTGTCTCTCGACCTGTGTGCACCTATATTGTAAACTTTCATTCATAGGCTAGGTTGTAGCAACCTCGTGGTGGTTATAGGGACAATTTGAGTATTATGTAGTAGCCTAAACCTATCACTGTTACATTGAGCTGGGTGAATGGAATATGAATGACAGTCATCCAATATGCTGTAATAGAAATAAGGTCGAGTTCATGAAAAAAAATTGTCCTCCCTCATCTGAAACGGCACTGACCGCAACTGACTGACATAACTGACCTGACCCACCAGCACAGTTCATTATCTGTCACTATGACCCATCCCAACATCTGATCTATGATCAGGATAACCGTACATAGTACATCCATTTAGAGTCATCAAAATGCAATATTTTTTATAAATTTAAAACAGGGCTGTCATCGATGGAATGTCAAAGTCCATGAGGAGAATAGGCAACGGCCTCCTATTCCAGCTAGTCTCTAGCCAATGCCTAGGCCCTATATAAACAATAGTGTCTCCTATATAGACCTTGACAGCTAGTGGGATTCTGAGTGTGTTTTCTACTAAGCTAACATATGGAATTGTTTTAGGATTGTCATGGATCATTTAGCTATTTCATTTTGAATTTTAGGACCACAAATTCAAAATATTTGATGAAATATTACATTTGGCCCACTATAGCCCACAGAAACACATTGAATAGCGCATTCATAAACGGCAAAAAAAACAGTAAAAATATGAATCATAGGGAATAAGGTTTTGAAGTGTCTGTTCTATATCTAGGAGACTCAGCTCAGGAAACATTTTTGGACACATATTTAACCCCTTATTTTTGTTGGCATTAAACTACCTCCATACTTCCATTCAGAGGAGACCTGTGGGGTTTGTGAGGGTCGTAGAGCAAAACGGAGAACACCATCATGTTCGTGAGAGTGGAAGCGATAGGAACTGCAAGAAGGTCCCTTAGAAATCTGGATTCCCAATGAAAACCTATTGAAAAGAGAGTGACCTAAAAAATTTAAAAATCTGAATGGAAACCTCGGGGTTTCGCCTACTAAATAAGTTATGTTATACTCACAGACATGATTCAAACAGTTTTAGAAACTTCATAGTGTTTCCTCTCACCAAGAAGTTTTAACTTGGGTCTGAATCATCCCATTAGAGAAAAGCTGTGAAATGGAGAGTTAAAAATAAAGATAAGGGACAGAAAGAAAAGTGGTCTAATATTCTGGAAAAATGTTTGTGTGATGATTGTGAGGCGCTAAACTACTATAATATTAACTCCAGCAGAAGTAAGCATTTCTTCCAGTAAAATTATACACCAAATGTACATTATGACTCGGGACCAGGAGCAGAGAACCATCATTTCTTTCTTTCAGCACCTTGAGAGAATGAATGTGTGGGTAGGGACCATCTGTAAAGGTGCTATTTTGATAAGCATCATAAAAGCTGATTTGTGTTTTAACTACAGTACCAGTCAAAAGTTTGGACACACCAACTCATTCAAGAGTTTAACTGAATTTTTACAGTTTTCTACATTGTAGAATAATAGTGAATACATCAAAACTATGAAATAACATCTATGGAATCATGCAGTAACCAAAAAAGTGTTAAACAAATCTAAATAGATTTTCGATTTTCGATTCTTCAAAGTAGCCACCCTTTGCCGTGATGACAGCTTTGCTTCATGAGGGATGTTTTTCCAAAAGTCTTGAAGGAGTTCCCACATATGCTGAGCGAGCACTTGTTGGCTGCTTTTCCTTCACTCTGCGGTTCAACTCATCCCAAACCATCTCAATTGGTTTGAGGTCGGGTGATTGTGGAGGCCAGGTCATCTGATGCAGCACTCCATCGTTCCCCTTACACAGCCTGGAGATGTGTTGGGTCATTGTCCTGTTGAAAAACAAATGATAGTCCCACTAAGCTCAACCAGATGGGATGACGCATCACTGCAGAATGCTGTGGTAGCCATGCTGGGTAAGTGTGCCTTGAATTCTAAATTAATCACAGACAGTGTCACAAGTAAAGCACCCCTACATCAGCACACCTCCTCCATGCTTCACGGTGGGAACCATACATTCAGAGATAATCCGTTCACCTACTCTGCGTCTCACAAAGATACAGTGGTTGGAACCAAAAATCGCAATTTTGGACTCATCAGACCAAAGGACAGATTTCACCGTTCTAATGTCCATTGCTTGTGTTTCTTGGCCCAAGCAAGTCTCTTCTTATAATTGGTGTCCTTTATTAGTGGTTTCTTTGCAGCAATCCTACCATGAAGGCCTGATTTACACAGTCTCCTCTGAACAGTTGATGTTGACATGTGTCTGTTACTTAAACCACATGAAGCATTTATTTGGGCTGCAATTTCTGGGGCTGGTATATCTAATGAACTTATCCTCTGCAGCAGAGGTAACTCTGGGTCGTCCTTTCCTATGGCGGTCCTCATGAGAGCCAGTTTCATCATAGCGCTTAATGGTTTTTGCAACTGCACTTGAAGAAACTTTCAAAGTTGTTGAAATTTTCCGTATTGACTGAACTTCATGTCTTAAAGTAATGATGGGCTGTCGATTCTCTTTGCTTATTTGAGCTGTTCTTGCCATAATATGAACTTGGTCTTTTACCAGATAGCGCTATCTTCTGTATACCACTCCTACCATGTCACAACACAACTGATTGGTATAAACATATTAAGAAGGAAAGATTCCACAAATGAACTTTTAACAAGGCACACCTGTTAATTAAAATGCATTCCAGGTGACTACCTCATGAAGCTGGTTGAGAGAATGCCAAGAGTGTGCAAAATGGTCATCGAGGCAAAGGGTGGCTACTTTGAATGATCTCAAATATAAAATATATTTTGATTTGTTTATCACTTTTTTTGGTTACTACATGATTAGATACGTGTCATTTCATAGTTAGAAGTCTTCACTATTATTCGACAATGTAGAAAATAGTAACAATTTTGATTGGTACTGTACAAGCCGAACTTGGTACTGTACAAGCCAAACTTAAACTTATCAGAAACATGTTTGTCATTTTCATAGCTTTTAATTCCCTTAAAAAAAAGCTAAAAATGGAAATTTTGTACAGAAAATAAATTTGGTTGTTTTGTTATTGCATTTTTAAACATATTTGCTGTGTGAAAGAAACAGAGATGAAGGTGTCAACTAGATTGAAGCATTAATTCCAGCAATGTTTGACAAAAACTCAGCAAAAAAAGAAACGTCCATTTTTCAGGACCCTGTCTTTCAAAGATAATTAGTAAAAATCCAAATAACTTCATTGTAAAGGGTTTAAACACTGTTTCCCATGCTTGGGAAACAGTGTTTAAACAATGAATGAACAAGCACCAGTAGAACAGTGGTTAAGACACTAACAGTGCACAGACGGTAGGCAATTAAGGTCACAGTTATGAAAACTTTGGACACTAAAGAGGCCTTTCTACTGACTCTGAAAAACACCAAACGAAAGATGCCCAGGATCCCTGCTCATCTGCGTGAACGTGCCTTGGGCATGCTGCAAGGAGGCATGAGGACTGCAGATGTGGCCAGGGCAATACATTGCAATGTCCATACTGAGACGCCTAAGACAGTGCTACAGGGAGACAGGGCGGACAGCTGATTGTCCTCGCATGGCATGGTAACAACATCTGCCCGAGTTACACCAGAAACGCACAATCCCTCCATCAGTGCTCAGACTGTCCGCAATAGACTGAGAGAGGCTGGACTGAGGGCTCGTAGGCCTGTTATAAGGCAGGTCCTCACCAGACATCACCGGCAACAACGTCAACTATGGGCACAAACCCACTGTCGCTGGACCAGACAGTCGCGGTTTTGTCTCACCAAGGGTGATGGTCAGATTCGTATTTATCATCGAAGGAATGAGCGTTACACAGAGGCCTGTACTCTGGAGTGGGATCGATTTGGAGGTGGAGGTTCCGTCATGGTCTGGGGTGGTGTGTCACAGCATCATCGGACATAGCTTGTTGTCATTGCAGGCAATCTCAACACTGTGCGTTGCAGGGAAGACATCCTCCTGTGGTACCCTTCCTGCAGGCTCATCCTGACATGACCCTCCAGCATGACAATGCCACCAGCCATACTGCTCGTTCTGTGCATGATTTCCTGCAAGACAGGAATGTCAGTGTTCTGCCATGGCCAGCGAAGAGCCCGGATCTCAATCCCATTGAGCACATCTGGGAAAGGTTGGATCGGAGGGTGAGGGCTAGGGCCATTCCCCCCAGAAATGTCGGGGAACTTGCAGGTGCCTTGGTGGAGGAGTGGGGTAACATCTCACAGCAAGAACTAGCAAATCTGGTGCAGTCCATGAGGAGGAGATGCACTGCAGTACTTAATGCAGCTGGTGGCCACACCAGATACTGACTGTTACTTTTGATTTTGACCCCCCCTTTGTTCAGGGACACATTACTCCATTTCTCTTAGTCACATGTCAGTGGAACTTCAGTGTATGTCTCAGTTGTTGAATCTTGTTATGTTCATACAAATATTTACACATGTTAAATTTCCTGAAAATATACGCAGTTGACAGTGAGAGGACGTTACTTGTTTTGCTGAGTTTATAACTAAATGTAATCACTCCCAAAATGTAGATGACCAACTAGATGGCTAAGTATTGAAAAATGGCTGTTTGTTGAGTTTATTTTCTGGTCAGCAAAGGTTTATTTAGTATTCTAGGGCAACAAGTAATGGGAGACGAAAAGTTGCATGAATGTTATTATAGACCAGTTGACGGACTAACAAATAGCCAAAATGTCGGAAATTAGAAGCAGAAACACATACCTATCTAAATTGGGTGACAACGAAAAAATTGTGCAACCCCTGTCAAAAATGAGTCCCGGGATCTCTGACTCTACAGCACATTTTCTATATTTGCAGGTTAGGATCTCAGATTTTAAGTTTATTACCTATAGTCAGGAGGTTGCGGATGGGAGATTAGCAACTGCAGGTAGGTTCTGGTGAACAAAAACATCTGACCCGCTCACCACTACTACCTAGGCAAGGTTCGTCATACAGTACTATCCCCTCGGTTCAGGAGAGCGTGACACTAGACTAGACTACACCACACCAAGTTTCTCACGTGTTCATGCCTCGCCAAATGGCCCCCAAGGCACCATCCCACCGCACCAATGTAAATATATCCAAACCAACATTAAACTGCAGTTTACACAAACAGAAACACAGTGTAAGCCATACAGGTGCACATTCAAGTCAATGGCTCCTTATATACAGTCATTTTATTGTTCCACTATGACCACTGATAATGAATACCATGTGTTTCTGAATAGACCAGACCTGATTTCCATGGAGCCCTGGCTTGGTTACGGTAGGTGTTTGAGTGTTTATTTATGTAGTGTGTAGATCAAGTATTCCCAAACTGGGGTATGCGTAATGCCGTCGGGGGTACACCAAATACAAATGTGATTCACATTTTTTTTATTTTATAATAATAATAATTTGTATATATATTTTTTTTTTAAATCTTCGCATTTTCAAACTTTCCATTTATATTTTCCAATGGGGCTATACATTAGGGTAAGGTTTTTTCTTGCCTAAGTAGCCTCATTTCACTGGCAAAAATAAAATTAAACCATCTAGTGTTCAATAAAATAACAACACAATGTCAAATACAGGAAGCCTAGTCAAATAATTAACATCCAAACACGTTAACCGTTACTCTCTTGCAGGAATTCCACTAACGGTCAGTATGTAGCCAAACGTAGCTGCTGCTCATGCTAATATCAGTAATTCTACATTTGTTGTTAGCCCATCTAGCATGGACACTGACAGTTGTGAATCTGATGCAGCCGAAGAGATACTGGCCCCTTACCTGGCAAAGCACCGAACAACAGACAGGGACGTTGGACCCTCAGAGAGGCGCAAATATGATGAGAACTACATTGATTTGGGGTTCACTTATATTGGGAGTAGTACCTTTCCTCAGCCACAGTGTTGTATGTGCAAAAGTACTATCTCACAACTCGATGAAACCTTCAATCTTGCGCAGACATTTAGAATGAGCGAGAATTAAGACGACTTTCGAGTAGTAAGACATGTATAAAAGCAACAGATACCATTAATAAGGGGCTAGAAGCGTCTTATATGGTGAGCTACCGAGTGGCTAGGATAGGCAAGCCCCATACTATTGTGGAGGACTTCATTCTTCCTACTGCCGCAGATACGGCTAGGACAATGCTGGAGGAAAATTCCCCCAAAAACTATACAGACAATGGCTCCATCAAACAACACTGTCTCACAACTCATCAGTGAAATGGCAGGAGATGTTTTGAAACAATTACTGCTTTGCATACAAGCCAGTGAATTCTATGCGTTACAGCTGGATGAGTCAACAGACATGGCGGGCCTGGCACAGCTCCTGGTATATGTCCGTTACGTTTATGGGGGGTCAATTAAGGAAGACATCCTCTTCTGTAAACCACTAGAAACCAGAACAACAGGAGAGGATATTTTTTAAATACTGGACAGATTTGTGACATCAAATGGACTTTGGTGGTAAAGATGTGTTGGTATCTGTACTGATGGAGCAAAAGCCATGACAGGGAGACATGGTGGAGTGGTAACGCGTGTGCAAGCAGTTGCTCCCGACGCCACTTGGGTAGATTACAGCATCCACCGAGAGGCTCTTGTTAAAACAGGGCCCCTAAACCAGTGTGCTGGTCATCAAGGGGCAAAGTATTGACATGTTTTTTTAAATTTAGAGACGAGCTTAAAGTTTTCTTTACTGAACACAAATTTCACTTGTCTGAACGCTTAAATGATGACGAGTTTCTCACATGACTGGCCTATCTGGGTGATGTTTTTTCTCGCCTGAATGATCTGAATCTAGGATTACAGGGACTCTCTGTAACTATATTCAATGTGCGGGACCAAATTAAGTCTATGATTAAGAAGTTGGAGCTCTGTTCTGTCTGCATTAAGGACAACACACAGGTCTATCCATCATTGTATGACTTTTTGTGTGCAAATGATCTCAAGCTTACGGACAATGTCAAATGTGATATAGCGAAGCTGGGTGCGCAATTACTTTCCCGAAACGGTCGGCACAAACAACTGGATTCTTTATCCCTTTCATGCCCTCCTTACCGTTTTCTGAACCAGAGAGCCTCATCGAAATTGCAACAAGTGTTTCTGTGAAAATTGTATTTAATCAGAAGCCACTGCCAGATTACTGTATTAGGCTGCGCTCAGAGTTTCTTGCCTTGGCAAATCACGCTGTTAAGACACTGATGCCCTTTGCAACCACGCACCTATGTGAGAGTGGATTCTCGGCTCTCACTAGCATGAAAACTGGAAAATGATTTAAGACTGAGTCTCTCTCCAATACAACCCAACCTTGCAGAGTTATGTGCATCCTTTCAAGCACACCCTTCTCATTAACCTGTGCTGAGTTTTTCACAATTTTTGATGAACAAATAAGGTTTTATATGTAAAATGGTTAAATAAAGAGCAAAATTATTGATTATATTATTATTATTTGTGCCCTGGTCCTATAAGAGCTCTTTGTCACTTCCCACAAACAGGGTTGTGACAAAAACTCACACTTATTCTTATGTTTAATAAATGTATTATATAGTGTGTGTGTGGCAGGCTTACAATGATGTCAAAAAACAACATTTGAGAGTGCTCTGACCGTGGTGCTAGAGGGGGTACGCAGCTGGAGGTTGAATGTTTGAAGGGGTACGGGACTATAAAAAGTTATAGTAGTTTATTTCTCAGGGGACCTCTTTAATAGATTGTAACGGTCTGTGGTGGAAGAAGGTGAGGACCAAAGCGCAGCGTGCTACGTGTTCATGATGTTAATATTTAATGAATCAAACTGAACACTGAAATACAAAACAACAAAGTGAACGAACGAAACCGAAACAGTTCTGTCTGGTGCAGAATACAAACACTCAACAGAAAATAATCACCCACAACTCAAGGGTGAAAACAGGCTGCCTAAATATGGTTCTCAATCAGGGACAACGATTGACAGCTGCCTCTGATTGAGAACCATACCAGGCCAAACACAGAAATACCAACTCATAGAAAAACAAACATAGACAACCCACCCAACTCACGCCCTGACCATACTAAAACAAAGACATAATAAAAGAACTAAGGTCAGAACGTGACAGAGATAGTGATGTTACCAGTCCCTCAACACAACATTAGGAGATAGTGATGTTGGTCGGTGTACCAGTCCCTCAACACATCATTAGGAGATAGTGATGTTACCAGTCCCTCAACACATCATTAGGAGATAGTGATGTTGGTCGGTGTACCAGTCCCTCAACACATCATTAGGAGATAGTGATGTTACCAGTCCCTCAACACATCATTAGGAGATAGTGATGTTGGTCGGTGTACCAGTCCCTCAACACATCATTAGGAGATAGTGATGTTGGCCGGTGTACCAGTCCCTCAACACATCATTAGGAGATAGTGATGTTAGCCGGTGTACCAGTCTTAACACATCATTAGGAGATAGTGATGTTGGCCGGTGTACCAGTCCCTCAACACATCATTAGGAAATAGTGATGTTAGCCAGTGTACCAGTCCCTCAACACATCATTAGGAGATAGTGATGTTGGCCGGTGTACCAGTCTTAACACATAATAGGAGATAGTGATGTTGGCCGGTGTACCAGTCTTAACACATAATAGGAGATAGTGATGTTGGCCGGTGTACCAGTCTTAACACATAATAGGAGATAGTGATGTTGGCCGGTGTACCAGTCTTAACATAACATTAGGATACACCACTGTCTACTGAACACAACCAAAATATGGGACTCATAGCCTGGGAAACACACCCACACATATACAAATAGCTAGCATATACGACCATGATCACACACACACACCAATAGAAACCATGCGATCACACATGCAAGCACGCCCACAAACACACACACGCCAACAGCAACCATTTACGATCACACACACAGTCTTCCTTCCCCCTTCTATCTCACCCTCTTTTTGTTATTGGATTGATACATGCGTAACCTTTCCTCTTTTCATTCTTTCATCTTCCCTTCATCGTTCCATGTTTAGTGACGGATAGAATCAGGGATAGAAGACAAAGGAGAAAGACAGGAACCAGAAATAGGCGACTGAGACTGAAGAGCCGGGTCCTTTAAAACACACCAAAGACGCATCATCAAAGACACATCTTTATCATCAGCGGCTGCAGGGCCATTGATAATCAAGCAGCTATTGAACGTTTTATTCTATTAATATAATCACACACACACCTCACTCCCCACCTGTTCCTTTGTAAAAAAAAAAAACCCTGCTGAAGAGGTTCTTTGTAGAGTTCACAAAGAACAGATACTGGAGAGGAGATCAGCCTAGATTGGAACAGGACGGATCAGGAGAGCTTTATCTACTTCATGTCGTTTTCTATTCAGTGTCCAGACCTGTCATGTCTCCTTGACATACAGACGGTATCAGAGGCTTCTTCTACAGTATGTCTTATGAAGACAGCTGTCTCACAATACTTTGGCTTTTGGCTGTTTTCTCTAATAAAGCTGCATGTATCCTAGATTTTGATTCTCATGAGAGATGTCTCCCTACACTGTCTGAGACATAGGCCTGTTAGCTGTCTCTCTACACTGTCTGAGACATAGACCTGTTAGCTGTCTCCCTACACTGTCTGAGACATAGGCCTGTTAGATGTCTCCCTACACTGTCCGAGACATAGGCCTGTTAGCTGTCTCCCTACACTGTCTGAGACATAGACCTGTTAGCTGTCTCCCTACACTGTCTGAGACATAGACCTGTTAACTGTCTCCCTACACTGTCTGAGACATAGACCTGTTAGCTGTCTCTCTACACTGTCTGAGACATAGACCTGTTAACTGTCTCCTTACACTGTCTGAGACATAGACCTGTTAACTGTCTCCCTACACTGTCTGATACATGGACCTGTTAGCTGTCTCCCTACACTGTCTGAGACAGACCTGTTAACTGTCTCCCTACACTGTCTGAGACATAGACCTGTTAACTGTCTCCCTACACTGTCTTAGACATAGGCCTGTTAACTGTCTCCCTACACTGTCTCAGACATAGGCCTGTTAACTGTCTCCCTACACTGTCTGAGACATAGACCTGTTAACTGTCTCCCTACACTGTCTGAGACATAGACCTGCTAGCTTTCCCCTACACTGTCTGAGACATAGACCTGCTAGCTTTCCCCTACACTGTCTGAGACATAGACCTGCTAGCTTTCCCCTACACTGTCTTAGACATAGACCTGCTAGCTTTCCCCAACACTGTCTGAGACATAGACCTTTTAACTGTCTCCTTACACTGTCTGAGACATAGACCTGCTAGCTTTCCCCTACACTGTCTGAGACATAGACCTGTTAACTGTCTACTTACACTTAAACATAAGTCTTAAACATAAGCCTGTTTGTTATCAGTCTCATTCTTTACACGGCTGTCAGTTAGACCCTGGTTAAAAAGCTATGAGGGTTATCTATACTCTAATTAGATACAGAACAAGATACTCACAGGCTAACAGCTATCTGTGTGCGTGAGAAAGAGAGAGAGAGAGGGAGATAGAGAGGGGGGAGAGAGAGAGAGCGGGAAGGAAGGAGATAGAGAGAGGAGAGAGAGAGGGGGGAGAGAGGGAAGAAGAGAGAGTGGAGTAGAGGAAGAGAAAGAGAGAGAGGGATAGGGAGAGATAGAAAGGGAGAGAGGGAGAAGAGAGTGAAGGAGAACGAGAGAAAGGGAAAAGAGTGGGACAGAGAGAAAGAGAGGGGTAGAGATAGGGAGATTGTAAAATATGATAGAGTGATAGGTGTGGTAGGGAGTCTCTGCTCCCTAAAGGGTCTAATTGAATGTTTAAATCCCCCTAAGTTTGATGTCCACGCCCCCATGGAAATAAAATGTGCATAATAAAACAATCCCCATTCAAATCTGCTGCATTGGATGCGTCTCAATCCGCCTGTGTCGCACTTCCACATCTGCAGTGAAAGTTGACAGATCTGGAGCTGTGTTTGTCAGACCATGAGACATCCCGATAATCGGCCTTCTCACCAACTCGTCTGTAGCGTCCGAACGGTTTGGCCTAAAATAATATTATGACCCCTCTATGGAAAGATGAGACTCTCACAAACACGATGGTGTTCTCCGACCTTCACAAGTGTCAAGAGACTCTCTGAAGTCGGTACAGCCCATCTGGTGAGTTCTGTTCGAACCGTTTGGGCTACCCACCAAAAGTCTAGAAACTTTCCCAGAATTCCCAGATTTCCAGGACTCGTACAACCCGGATTTATGGAAATCCTAGGAAATGTACTAGAATTTTGCAACCCTACCTGCGAGTCACATTATGCTAGCCTGCAAGTCACATTATGCTAGCCTGCAAGTCACATTATGCTAGCATGCAAGTCACATTATGCTAGCCTGCAAGTCACATTATGCTAGCCTGCAACTCACATTATGCTAGCCTGCAAGTCACATTATGCTAGCCTGCAAGTCACATTATGCTAGCCTGCAAGTCACATTATGCTAGCCTGCAAGTCACATTATGCTAGCCTGCAAGTCACATTATGCTAGCCTGCAAGTCACATTATGCTAGCCTTCAAGTCACATTATGCTAGCCTGCAAGTCACATTATGCTAGCCTGCAAGTCACATTATGCTAGCCTGCAAGTGATGTGTAATTATTATTGAAATCCAGCCAGAGTTAGTATATAAAAAAATATATAAAAAATATATAAATCAAATTTTATTTGTCACATACACATGGTAAGCAGATGTTAATGCGAGCGTAGCGAAATGCTTGTGCTTCTAGTTCCGACTATGCAGTAATAACCAACGAGTAATCTAACCTAACAATTTCACAACTACCTTATACACACAAGTGTAAAGGGATGAAGAATATGTACATAAAAATATATGAATGAGTGATGGTACAGAACGGCATAGGCAAGATGCAGTAGATGGTATCTAGTACAGTATATACACATGAGATGAGTAATGTCGGGTATGTAAACATTATATTACATGGCAACAGATAACATGTGTATTCACTCACAACCTGTATTCACTCACAACCTGCATTCACTCACAACCTGCATTCACTCACAACCTGCATTCACTCACAACCTGCATTCACTCACAACCTGCATTCACTCACAACCTGTATTCACTCACAACCTGTATTCACTCACAACCTCATTCATAATGACTACCAGGGTTCAGAACAGTGTGAGGAGACGACCTGAACCATTTAAACTGGAACAACCATTTCAGTAACGAGGGCAAAATAAATGATTGGATTCGTTTTTAAAAATATATATGTTATTTATCTCTCAATAGATCAATCAATGTACATGCAAAAACACAGATAACGATTCCAAAACATCAACCTGCAGTAGTGAATGCTGGGGGGAAAAAGGTGAATTTGTTATCATCACTTATTTTTTTAAATGTAGTTGTGATTTTTCATTTAGTTTTGAATCAGCACCACAGAGACATTTGAAGTAATAATGACTTTTCATTGACTTTGATTTCAACTTACTAAAAGTACTTGAGTTACAAAGAAATCCCTGGGGTTTACGGTGTCGGCTACAGCTTCATATAGACACCAGACATCAGCTCCGTCAGTCTGTTTGATGGCTTTCTATGTACATTCCCATCCGCGCAGAGTGCTGATTAACAGACAGCCGCTAAAACCCCTGACAGGATTATTAACGTAGGGAGCAGAGGTATACGCTGCACTCCTCCCACAGACACGCGCGCTGTGTTGTATCTCAAAGCCCTGTTCAATCTGAGCATCAGGCTAGCCACGTGTGTCAGTGAGAGAGCGTGTGTGTACAGTGTGTGTGTGTGTACAGTGTGTGTGTGTGTACAGTGTGTGTGTGTGTGTGTGTGCGCGTGAGTGTACAGTGTGTTGGTGGGAGCCGCTGTCGGTACTATAAATACAGGGTGTTGATAACAGGTGTTAACGCCTCACATCTCTTGGGTGAGGAGAGGGGGGGTGGGGGGGGGGATGAGATAGAAAGGAAGAGGAGGGGAACGTGGGAAAGTGAGGGATAAATTAGGAACAAGGGGAGGGACAACGTGAGAATAAAGGAGAGATGGTGAGGAAAGGGTGAGGTTCAGTCGAAACTGTAGCAGTCAGGCTACTTCAACGATTCCAGAACCTGAAGTAATCTGATGATCGATCATCTTTCTACACTCGAACCATCGTGCTCAAGCGCGTCTATCAGAACTCGTTACTGTGAAACACTGTACACATCATCATGGTAGAATGTGTCTGTATTGATCTGTGTAGGGATGACTGAGTAAGTGGGGTATAGATCATTCTCAGCATTTCTCTGCTCTGTCGAAATCTCAGAGTAATTTTCTGCCTGTTTCCAAGCAGAACAACTCTTTCCCAGCTGTGATCTGATACTGGTCGATGGAGAGGAGGGAGAAGACATATTTCTTGTTCTGATCTCTGCCCTGTGCTGTTTGTATAGAAAGAACTCCCACATTTAACTAAAGACTGGTGTTAAACTGCAAGTCTGTAGAGGTGATATGGTGTTGCATTGCTGTCTGAAGTGGTTTGAGTTGGTACCCTATACAACAGGGGTCATCAAATCTTACCCTATGCCGTCCGGATGACTGCTGTTTTTCTGTTCTACCTGGTAATTAACGGCACCCACCTGGTGTTCCGGGTCTAAATCAGTCCTTGATTAGAGTGGAAGAATTTACAAAAGCAGTGGAATAGGCTTCGAGGTCCAGATTAGAATTTGAGCGATCCCCCTCTCCGTCATTCGACGTCGCCGGTTTAATAACCACCCATCCTGGCAACCATCATCACGCGCACCTGCTCCTCATGATGAGGCACACCTGGACTCCATTTCCTCTCTCATTACCTCCCCTATATCTGGCACTTACTTAGGTATATTCCCCAGGCAGTATTGATGTTGTTTCATGTCCGTACGCTACTCTTGTTTATTGTATTATTAAACTCACCACTTGCTTCCTGACTGCCAGGGTCTACATTACAGAATCCCGCCTCAACAAATGGAAGCAACAGGCATACCTACTTCCTCAACACCACAACCAGCTGGTACAACTGGGGGAGGCTTTGAAAGAGGTTCTTCACATTCTTCAACGTCTCGAACATACCCGAGAGGCGTTGCCTTCAACTAGCGATACTATGCCTCCAGCCGACCCAGCGAGCCAGCACACCAGTTCAGTCAGCAGTCCGCCCAGGTCAGCAATGCCCGTTTGTCCCTCCCAGATAAATATGACGGCACCACTTCTAAATGTTGTGGCTTCCTACTCCAGTGTTCCCTCTATTTTGTGCACCAGATGGGAGCCCCGACTAACTGAGAGGTCCAAGGTTGCCACGGTTATTTCTCTGCCGACTGGGTGGGCGTTGGTGTGGGCCACGGCCGTCTGGGAGAGAGGAGGAGCTGGATTCATATGAGGGGTTCATGGCTCTGTTCAGAGGTGTCTTCAATCATCCACCGGAGGGCAAAGAGGAGGGTGAGCACCTATTCCAACTACGGCAGGATGACCAGATCGCTGCCAAGGACTCGCTCACCTTCCGGACTATAGCAGCATCCAGCGGATGGATTGAGCTGACACGCCGTACGCTATTCAGAAGAGGACTGCGCGAGGAAGTCCAGACGAAACTGGCATGTCGAGACGCTATGCAGAAATATTCTCAGGAATAAAAGAGTGATCAAATTAAAATCCTACATCTTGTCACGCCTTGGTCATAGTATTTTGTGTTTTCGTTATATATTTGGTCAGACCAGGGTGTGACATGGGTTTATTTTGTTGTGTTTCGTATTGGGGTTTTGTAGGCATTGGGATTGCGGCTGAGTAGGGGTGTAGCATAGGTTTGGCTGCCTGAGGCTGTTCTCAATCAGAGTCAGGTGATTCTCGTTGTCTCTGATTGGGAACCATATTTAGGTAGCCGGGGTTTCACTGTGTATTTTGTGGGTGATTGTTCCTGTCTTTGTGTTTGCACCAGATAGGGCTGTTTTGGTTTTCGTTATTTCATTTAGTTATTTTTGTAGTTTCTGCTTGTATAGGGTTTTCCTTCATTTAAATAAATCATGAATCATCATCACGCTGCATTTTGGTCCGATCCTTGTTCTACCTCTTCGTCAGAGGAGGAGATAGAAGAGAGCCGTTACACATCTGTAGGCAATTTGTCTCACCTTATGGAGATGGGTTTTAGTGGGGTACTACAGTGTGTGGCTGTCTATGGCTACTTGTTTCAGTGGTGTAAAGTAAAAATTATTTGAAGTACTACTTAAGTAGTTTTTTGTGGTATCTGTACTTTTCTTTTCTATTTTTGACAACTTTTACTTCACTACATTCCTAGAGAATAATATACTTTTTACTCCATACACTTTCCTGCGCACCCTTTTACTTTTGATACTTACGTATATTTTAAAACCAAACTGTTATACTGTTATAGTTTTACATGAGTCATTTTCTATTAAGGTATCTTTACTCAAGTATGACAGTTGGGTACTTTATCCACCACAGGGCAGTTTGAGTATGGGTACAGCATTATGTTACCTTGTGAGGTATGACAACGGCAGATCCTCCACTGATGCCAATGATGGGCAGAGCTGTCTGAGTCGACAGGAAGTCCAGGATCTGAGCCACTTCTGCCACCTTGGAGACAACACATGGTTTTATTAGGTCCCGTCAGAGACAGACACACAGCACTTAACATATACAGGATGTTACCACCTCCTCCTCCATCTCATATCTATCCCGTTTTTTATCCCCAAAGAAGAGAGGTCAGTATCTGAGCTAACCCTCCACCTTGGTTGTCATGATTGATTGATTGATTGATTGACAGACCTGAGGTCCAGCTCCTGATCCCACGTCGTCCTCGAACACAACTCCATGCAGTTTCTCTGTGGCCATGGTTTGACAGAGACGCGTCAGCAGGGCGCGAGGGTTGGTGTCATTAACCAGAACAGTGACCGGGTTCACCTCTGGGAAGAAGAACAAGAAGAAGAACTCCAAAGT